>NC_081435.1:40672005-40931342 GCF_949786415.1 Peromyscus eremicus
AGATGAGATCTGTCCAGTTCGGGGATATGTAGTTCTAATTTTTGCTTTCTCTTTCCAGATTTTCCAGAAGATGAACCTCCAATCAGGAGTCAGTTTACAAAGAGTGCAGGGAGACGGTTTGAGAGTAGGAAGCAGCAGGAGCCCGCTCCTCTGCATCCTTCCTGGGAAGCGAGCAGGAGGCGGAAAGAGCAGCAGTCCAAAATCACTGTCTTTCAGGGGAAGAAAATCACATTTGATGATTGATTGCTTACTGCTTTTCTGAGCTTTCTGTCAAAAGTTTTGTTATTTTTTTTTTTTTTTTTGGTTTTTTCGAGACAGGGTTTCTCTGTGTAGCTTTGCGCCTTTCCTGGAACTCACTTGGTAGACCAGGATGGCCTCGAACTCACAGAGATCCTCCTGGCTCTGCCTCCCGAGTGCTGGGATTAAAGGCGTGCGCCACCACCGCCCGGCTGTTATTTTTATTTTTTAACTAACCTATTATTTAAATAAGTCTCTTTGGAAGAGTTATAAAATATATTGCGTGTTTTTCCTTTTTTTTTTTGTGAATTTGGGATATGTTTATATAATCTTTTACAGATCTCTGAATTTGTTTCATAAGAGTGCTTACCCCGAATTATTTCTTATATGAGATAATTTAGAGATTGTCATCCATGATTATGAAATATATTTCACTAGTTCAACTTTGCCTGTTGCCTTGAAAATAAGGCAAAAACAGGGCTGATGAGATGGTTCACTTCCTGCAAAGCCTCATGACCTGATTTTGACCCCTGAGTTTCCCGTATTGGAATGACAGAACCAACTCACAAAAACTGTTCTCTGCATGTGTACAGTGTGTCACATGCTTGTGTATACACACACTCACACAATAATGTCAAAAAATGTAAAGATATTTAAAATAATAGTGGAAAAATGAATCATGACTACTCAAAAATAGATACATTTGTTGGAAGTTATTTTTATAAGCAAAACATGGTAATTTTCATTGTGGTTATAGCGATAATATGAATTAAATACTAATTTTTCAAACTTGTAGTTACTTATGATCTTATCTTTTTAGTGTTTAAGCAACTTGTTTATGTATAGTAACCAAAAAAATGAATGAGTTCTGTATACCCCTGCAATAAGTATTTCCGTTAAATGAAGAAGAATGGTTATCTAGAATCCTAGTTTCTTCTGTCCACTTTGTGTTAACAAGGAGCAAGTACTGGATACAAAATGTTGGTGATAAAGGAAAGAAATGCATGATGTCTACTTATTTTAGCCATATATTGCTTTTGGGGGGCACAGTACTGGGAATTGAACCTGTGCATCCTAGGTCTTCTGCATGCGCTCTCACTGAGGAGCTTGCTGTGTGGCTCAGGCTAGCCTTGGATTTTACTTTCCCAATGCTGGGAAGGCAGGTGTTCCACCACACCTTGCATTGAAATGTTTGTAAAGAGTCCTCAATGGTTAACTTGAAGGACAAATTCTAGAAGGTGGGATTGAACTGGCTGAGTAGAGGAGCTGTGACTCCTAAAAATCCGCCTGTCTACTTCATACAGTACTCTAAAGGAAGAGGACTTTTTGTAAGGTCTTTAATCATTTGCCCTATTACTACTGTGGAAGACATGAAAGGTCATTGGTTAGTTAAAGAATGCTTACTGAATTCCATGTTGCCTTCATGTTAGTGCTATTAGAAGAAGGTAAGGCCTTCCACTTAGCCTATAAGCACGAGCTACCAAGTCCAGGTTCTATTTTACAAGCTTAGGAATATGAGTAGCTAGAACAATGGAATTCAGATTGTGGTGTAGATATGGGTTTTTTTTTTTTCTTCAGTCTGTACATCATTCGATGTGTGTGTGTGCCTGTGCGCATGTGCACACACACTGAAAGCAAAATGTTTGTGTGTACCTCAGACTTAACCAAACTAAAGTTGGAAGTGCTCTTAACAGATTTGCAAGTCTGCCTAAGAGTGTTTCTCCAGCTAGGAGTCAGAGATGGTCCACCTAAGAGTTAGAAGCCAACTTCTACATCTACTGCTAGTTTGTTACATGGAGACTTTACAATGGCAGTGAACTTATCTTAGACCCTGGTTTCCTCCTGCTTTGCTGCAGTGACTCCAGATAGACCAGCTGCTGGTGTAGGGTAGGACTTCTCAGTTACTGATGACTGCTCTTACTATCTGGAGATGTTGAGGTTATTACATGAAAGGTACTACAGCTATCGGGTATAATCTAGACATAGTGCTGAACTCTAGCAGTAAAAATTCTGTTCTTTGAGCCTAAAATGTTATGATTCAGAAGTTGAAAAACCCTGGTTAATGGCTCTTAACACCTTACTGTAATATTGTTCTAGTACCACAACCTGATTTCAAGTCTTCCTGTTAGGATCACAAACTGCCTGGGCTTGTGTGAGCTCCTACACATTGCATAGACTGACCTACCAGATCCTTGAGGGAACCCATCTGCAGATCTTTGTAGATCCTTCCTCATCAATGTTTAGCCTCACAAGTTCTCTTGACATTATCATACCTCGGACTGTTCAGTGGGGAGACATACCTATATTCTGTAATATCTTGGCCCAAGAGTGGTCTCGGTGTTAGCTGGCCCCTCTGCAGATAGCAAAGTCAGCCACTTAGTGCTGGTGTGGCTCTTGTTCTCTAACGTGCAGGCATGTAGTCTTAAACTTAAAGCTCCTGTCCAAACTCCTGCAACCAACTTTCTCTGAACTCGGGAATTAATCGGGCTTGCGGTAATCTGGGGACGTTTGTGTCAGAAACCACCAATTCTTGATAAAACAGTGATGGTTGTCACAACTTAATTTGCCCATCCCCTACTGTAGACCCATGGTAGCCTTGACAGAACCCATTATCACGGTGAATACCAGCCTGGCAGCCACTGGAAATGAGCTTGCACATCGACAGGGACATTCCTAAGAATTACCTAACTGGATGGTTATTCAGGAAGTCACCTACTTGCCTTTGTTTGGTGGAAGTGAGAGCTTGCTTAGCTTGATAACATTATCCCCTAAGCTAGCTCTTCAGAAACACAGGTAGTTTGACATTAAGGCTGCCTTAGAGAGTAGAAATCTATTAAGGTAAATAGTACACTAACCAAAGCCTAGAGGGAAATCTGAAGAAGGTAATGTCTGCTCGTTGAGGCTTTAAAAGTTTCTGACATTTTCTAACAATCAGATAATGCACAAGTGTAGGCTGTGAGTGCCTGCTCAGGACCAAGCTGGACCACTCTCAACTCTCACCGGGGGAGATCACACCCCAGTGGGTAAGTGATGAAAGCATGTCTGGGTAGATGCTGATAAGTATTGCTTCAGGCATTTAAGGGAATATATCAAGTTAGCACAGCACTAAGCTACATGAAGCAGATTGCAGTGGCCTTACACAGCAGAAGAACTCAACTCCACAAGAAGAATTCAGAAACTATCACCAGCCTTAAACAGGCATAGGGGACTGATTGTACAAAGTGAGATATACATAAGGTGTGGCCCAGTACACAAGGAGGCAGGAAGTGGCAATAAGTAGAAATTGAGGAAGGGCAGATATTGAACTTAACAAAGACCCTGAGTAAGCTAAATTAAATATACTCCTACCTATAGGACACTTTAAAAAGACAAGAGAAAGCATAGTCTAGCCTAAAGCTACAGATAATGAATTAGGAATTACAGAGAAAGGTATTCTGTACATGGCCTGTGTTGTAGCACTCAGGACTGAAGTAGGAAGACTGAAAATGAGGTTAAGTTAACTCAAAGAAAATTCTGAAGTTAGGAAGTGCAATTACCAAGTCAAGTTGAGAAGGGTTCCTATGTCAATTGAGATTACGCAGTTTGAAGAATAGGAAATAAAAGACTGAGGGGCTTGAGAGATGGCTCAAAGGTTAAGAGCACTTGCTGTGTGGTTATGGGAACCAGAAACCCAGCAACCAAGAGAAGCTTGGCATCCTGCCAAAGTCCTGTAACTCCAGCTCCAAGGGGTCTGACGCCCACTTCTGATCTCACTGGGCACACACAATCTCATTCACACATTCATGCTTTATATATACATTAAAAAGCAAAAAAATGGGATTTTTATGTAACCAGAGTTCACAGTCAGCTGTATTTCCCAAAGACTAGGAAAACATCCACATCAAAACTTCAACATGAACATTCATAGTGCAAATAATAGCTACACAACCAAAATACCTAAACAAACAAAAGGTGATCCTCACATGCAGTGAGATATTAATCAGCCATAAAGAAAAATGAGGTATTGTTACCATATCTTGGTTGAACCGTGAGAACATGCTAACTGAATAAAACCTGTTGGATCAGTTATCTGTCCCCGTATGTCACATTCTGTGCTTTGGTGTAGTAGATAATAACCACCAAACAGTCTTGGCTATTTGGAAATGATGGGCAGCTAGTCTACCCACCATTTGGTACCAGTTTTGCGATGCATAGTTCATCCAGCCTCCTTGGTTTTCAACATGCTTGGGTTAGCCACAAAATACTCCAGTTTCCATTTTTTGTCGCCTCTTGGCCTACTTAGTCAAAACACCAGGTCATAAGACAAAACGCCAGACCATGAGGAGTTGATCATGTAGGACTCTTCATCTAGACGAAGTTTCGCATAATTTGGAAAGAAGTATTACCAAGTCAATTTCATTGCCCATGTTGAAACTTTTTCCTGTCAACCAATACGGTGCTTTAATTGTAGAGTAAGTATCCATGAACAAATTTGTTCAATTGAAATTCAATCTGGAGATTGTTTCTTATCTCTTCTGTTACTTCATAACTAATTTTGCTAGTGGTATGAATCATAACGTAAATATTTTTGGAGATAGAGGTTTGCCAGGGGGTCGTGACCCACAGGTTATCACTGCTCTAGAGCAACCCCATCTTCTACATCTGTTAGAAGCAAGCCAGACCATAGCCTGTGGCTCCTAGGAGATGGCTGTGCTTCACTAGATCTGTTTCTCCCACCACTTACCTCACTTCTCTGATGGAGTCAAGGAAAGTTCATTTTTTAATGTATCCATTCATATTTTTCTAATCTCAGCTTCCTATGTTCTATGTCCCAGTTTCATTGCTACCACCTCATTTATGTTATAGACATAACTTGTTATATATAATCAAGTTCCTAAGTCACTACAACCTTCCTGTCTGCTTTAAGCCTTGCTTAAGAGAACCCACCCAGTATGAAAAAAAAAAATCTGTCATAAGCCTTGAGCATCCCCGCCAGCTTGTTTAGCGTACTAAGAATGCCAGGACCAGTTAGCTTTTAACCATGTTCATTTCTCAAGCTGTAGTTATGCTAACCAATCATGAGGGATGGACAATATCTCCCTAGCACAAAATGTTCCCATCCTCTAGTACAATCCACTGCATGTACAAGAGTCTACAATGGTTCATTGTGTTTCCTCTGCAGGACTTTTGACAATATAGGCGCATAGGAAAGGTCACCATTAGGCTTGGGTTACCCAAACTTTGCACATTCCCAAGATTTGCCTATCTTCCAGACTGGTTCTTTTGGGAAGCAAGCTCTGAACTAACATTGCTGCCTGAAAAGAATTGTTTGTATATGTAAGAACTTGGGCCATGGAATACTTACTTGATCAGATAGTGTGTTTAGCAAAGTGATTTACGAGTATCTGTGTACCCTGGAGAAACAGGCTAAGTAGCAAAGGTCAGTCATGAAAATATCTGAGGAAGGGGGGGAGGCAGGGAGCGTGTAAAACTGACCCAATAAAAACCTAAGACACCAAGGGTCAGGAGAGCATGCTTGCGTTGTCTGTCATTGTACGGAGAAGGAAGCACAACCTGAGAAAAACCTCTATTTAGGACCTCTTTCTTGTCTGCTTCCTAGGAGATTAATTTGTATTACAAATTGACAATGTGATCAATGAGTTACTGCTAGAAAAAATGATTTATGTTTTTCTCTAGAAGGCTGAAGCATGAATTGCTGAGGTTAGTCAGACTGGCAGTGTGCACCTATATGACAGAATCCCTATTTAGAGAGGAGGGAAGGAGAGAGCAAGAATGGAGAGAGAGAGAGAGAGAGAGAGAGAGAGAGAGAGAGAGAGAGAGAGAGAGAGAGAGAGAGAGAGAGAGAGGGAGGGAGGAGAAGAGGAGGAGGAGGGGAGGGGAGAGGAGAGGAAAGAATGAAAAAAAGAGAAAGGAAGAAAGAAGGAGAAAAGAAAGCCCTAGTCACTGGGATCAGATGAACTTCTCAGACTAACATTTCATACTTGTGATGTCATTACACAGAATGTGTGGCCATGGCTCCACTGAGAAAAGATGCCTAGAACCTGCACCTGTCTTCTTGGAATGTCAAGCCATGCCCCTTTTCTCTGTGCTAATTTTAGTCCGTATCCTATCATTGTGATGATGATGATGATGATGATGATGATGGTAAATCACAAAACATTCAACAGGTACAACAGCTTTTCCTGAGTCCTTCGAGTCTTTCTAGTGAAACATTGAGACTTGGGGTACTGGAGGACTGAAATCCCCTGGGGAGCTGGCATAGGCATCATATTCATGCTGAGTGTCTTGTTTTTACTGTGAGTAATAAAAATTACTTGGTTCTGATCCAGCATCTCATTCCTCCACTCAGTCATGAAAATTCTCATGCCATGTAAAGTTTATGATATCCCCAAATAACCCTGCTATTCCTCTAGTACTTTAATAGCTTCATGTTGAAATGTGTATTCCTAATCCATCTGGAATTTATCCCTCTGCATTCTGGAAGGTTAGCAAGCTACTTAATCAAACCAATTATAATAGTACTCAACTAATCTACATTTCTTAGTTCATTCTCTGTGTGTGTGTGCATTCCTGTGTTGCGCATGTGTGTGTATGTGGGGGGGGGAGGAGATAGAATTTCATTTGTTTATATTGGGTTGTGTTTGTTTTGTTTCATTTTGTTTGAGACTGGGTCTCTGAAGTCCAAACTATCCTCAAAAGCATAGCAGTTCACCTGCCTCAGCCTCCTTGCTGCTAACTAACCTCTCTTAAATTAAGTTTGAGTCATGTAACTTAAGAATTATATGTCATAAGCAGACTGAGGAAAAAAATCATGTCAATACCTTCAGTTCTTGCCCACAAAACTTCTTTATTTTCTTTGATCCCATGGTTGGATCTTCCCCCCACCACCATCTTTAAGAAGCAACTGTCCTCTGAAAGAACTGTGAAGGGCTTTTCTCTAAGTAAGTCACCCAGACTTGAGTGTTCAAATACTATTGTGTTAAGCTAAAGAGAAATTCAATTAAAAGATAGTGCATGTAGGCTATTCTGGTGCAGAATTTAGTGCTGGAAGTAGGGTATTCATGTGAGGAGGATGGGGGGACTTCCAAATACATAGCACAGTCAAGATGAGATTTACTATTCAGGTGTGAATCGTGCTATATGACAATTATTAAAGAGGTCATTTGTGATTACTTGGACATTGGACTGCATGGCTACTAACCACTAGTCTTAGGGTGAAGGTAGGAACATAGGATGTTTAGTGAATGTTGTTTTGTTTGTTTTTTATCAAAGCAATGTATTTTAAAAGAGACAGAACTGAGCTATATTAACAGTTTGCTAGTTTGCAGATAAAACAGGCACAAAAAAGAAGGGAAACTCAATGGTTTTAGTTCCAAACAGTAAGTTAAGTTGAGACTTCGTTCTCCAGTATAGACATAAGGAAAGGTATAGTATTACCTCCTAAATAAGTCAGCCTTGAAATATGGAAACAAAGGGGGAAATAGCAGACTGCAGAGCTGGAATTAGGAAAGAGCCTTGGGAAGACACTACTTGGAGAGATAATCAAACACCTATTTTTGTACTAAATTGTTTGTAATTCCAGAAACATTGTAAGAGTCAACTTTAGCAGCTTTTGAATTGTTGTGATGAGTATGTCCGAACCACTGTAGTTGTTTAAGGAAGAAGTATGTGACCAAAGATTGTGTAGTCCCCAAGGAAGGGTACAGTCCTCATCATAGATTTCAAGTGTAACCTATGATGGTAATGAACAAAGAAGAACCCCTAACAGCATGGCATAGCCAAAAGTAGCCCCAGAGGACTATGAAGAGCAACAGAGAGGTAGTTCTTTTCTAAAAAGCAAACTGAAGTCAAGGAAACGCCCTCGTTTCAGAGCAGAGAACTTCAAAATGCCCATTCAAGGGGTACAATTACCTCAGATGTGAGCCTTCTCCATCTCCCTTACTATCTTTACTAGACCGCAGTTCCTGCTTTTTAAAACCCCTCTCTGTGGTCACTGTGGTATGGTAGGGCTAGTGGCAGTAGAGAGGTTTCTGTAAGTGGTGTTCTTTGGGCAAGGGTCACTGTACCTCAAGGAACCATCTCCAGGGCTGGTAGAATCACTCATGACTCACAGAGCTCCCACTTAGAGCAAGTGCAGTAACAGGGTGGGATTTGGAATTGGCTCCCATGAGGAAGGAAGGATTCATTATATTTCAAGGTATGGTAGGGTATTTAATAACAAGAGATAATATAATAGAATATGAATGTCCATTGATTAAATGTTCATTGACTTTTCACCCCATTTTGGCACCTGGTTAAATTGCATTTCCCTACCAGCTTCCTTGAAGGATTATGGAATTCCAATGGAATATGGGTAAAAAGGATTATGTCTCATTTACCTGTCTCACAGAACATTAGAGGAAGTCTTCCCTGTATCCATTAGATACTGCTATCATGGGCAATCTTGCAAAACAGAGTTTAAAGGTGGTGAAGTTCTATTTGCCAAGGTCTCTCAATGGTGACATGGAAAAGGTCCCCCTGACCATATCTAGCCATATCCAGCTGCCTATTGAACTTCATTCACATAAGCAAGAAAGAAGTGGGTGGTGGGTCACTGGGAATATCTGTCACTGTAGTTACAGTCTAACACATGTTCATTGTGAGTTAGAACTTGTTTCAAATGTGAATGTTGTTTTAATGCTATTGTTCAACTGGGTCATTCTTTCATTACTAATCTGAAGTATCATCACATATGTGGTAATATTCCAAGTTGGTCTCTGTGTGTGTGTGTGTGTGTGTGTGTGTGTGTGTGTGTCTACACACATGATATCATCTCTTTATCCCATGAAATATGACACTGAAGTAATCACAGTTTTGTTTTACTTAGAAAGCCTGTATCCAGACTTACCCATTATATTAGTTACTCGTCGCTGTGATGCAATGTCTGAGGAAGGCACCTTCAAGAAGGAAGGGTTTATTGTGGTGCATGGACTGAAGGAACAATCCATCATGGAGGGGGAGTCATGGAAGCAGGAGCTGAGGTGCTGATGGCATTGCAGTCTGCAGACAGGAGAGGGTGGTCCACAGCCCTCCGTTGACTTCGCTCTTTTGATTTCATTCACAGCTGCATCCCCGGGCAGAGCTGCCCACATTCAGGGTGGGTCTTCCCTCCCCATTTACAGCTCTCTGGAAATACCCTCCTAGACACAGTCATATGTGCTCTCATAGGGATTTTCCATTCAAGTTTGCAAAGAAAATTAAACTGCCATACCTAAGTCTTTGTACATGCACATTTTTTTATGTAGTGATGCCTTTTATGAGTAAATTTTAAAATCTACTTGTCAAGTTTTATTTTAAAAATTACACTGGCATATAACTCTTAGTTATTCTTACACATTATTAATGACCTGGGGAGTAACTGCATTTCAAATATGTTCTCTAATTAATTGCATAAAAACTAAGCCTTCTTTGAAAAATTATAGAATTGAAGAAGAAAAAATATGTGTGAAGACACGTTCAGTAGCTGAAATATGATGTCATTCTGCAGAAATCAAGTAGCCTTAAGCTGGACACTGGAATGTTGTTTGTCCTTAGAACATGTGTTTCTCTTCATGAGTAAACTTGTTTTGAAAGAAAGTCGTTCTCCATGTTGTTTTCAGAATAAAATTAAAAGGATGTTTTTCAGTGAAGACAGCCAAAACTTAGAGGGTCAATGAAGGGATGCAGGTTATTTGTGTTTATTTTTAAACCAAACATGGTATGAATATTTCACAGCGAATTTAGCTCCCTCTGTCATGGACGGAAGTTCACAGTCCTCACGAATGCTAGCAAACAACCAACTTAGGTCACCTCCAAAGTGTGAGTGAGGTAAAGGAGGTACAGCTGATATTTTTTGTTTGTTTTTATTTTTTCATAGATGCCACCTATAATAAAGGTAGTCGAGTCCTGTCTTGGGCTTTCTATTGTTGTGATAAAATACCATGGCCAAACAAGTTGGGCTTGGGATGTGGTATATTTCATCATACAGCTTGCAGACCATCATCCAGAGAAGTCAAGGCAAGAACCTGGAGCCAAGAACTGAAGTGAAAGCAATGGAGGAATGCTGCTCGCTGGCTTGTACCCCATGCCTTGCTCATTGCTTCCTAGACCCCCTGTTTGGGGGCAGCACTGCCCACAGTGAGCTGTGCCCTCCCACATCAATCATCAATCATCAATCAAGAAAACACACCACAGGCTTGCCCACAGGCCAATCTGGTAAGGTTATATTCTCAATTGAGGTTTCCTCTCCCAAAAGACTCTAGCCTGTGTCAATCTGACAGAAAACTAGCGAGCACAAGCCCGTTAACTTTTAAAACCTTAAGCACTGTCATCTCGTGATCAATATGCCTAGAATTTACTTTCTTCAGTGATGGAGTTATGTTCTGCACTTGGTAGCTATGGCTCCCTCAGGCTTCCAGGCCTCTCTGTTCAACTGTTCATTGGTTATTCCTGTGCCACTCATCACCTGCTTGTGTAAGTTTATAGGATTTCCAACACTTCCCTCCAGAGCAGAAACTTTGTGAGTACCAGGAATATGTTTCCTTTTTTGCTATATCCTGCCTTTCAACAGAGTTTGGTATGTGTGATAGGTACTCAGTTAAACACTTGTTTTTGTTTTTGTTTTTGTTTTTTTGACAAGTGTTTTTATTCTATCAGTCAGTTGGGATTGAATAGCTATAGCTATGAATTATATGTAGCTATGTTAAAATAACCAGCTGAGAGAGAAGGCGGATTGGATCTAGATCTAGATAACAGCAGTGGGAAATAGAAATGAGAAAGTGATGACGTGAGGGATTACAGGGGGAAAGTTTAGTCCTGTAGGGAGCACACGGTACAATAACAGAAAGAAGGTAGCATGATGGCTGACCCACATCCTGAAACCATTTGAAGTGTGCTGTCAATCAAATGAAAGCAGTCAGGGTGACCATTTGTCCTCATTTCTCTACACTGTGTGGTTTTAGTTATTTATTTTGTGATCTTGATCTTTTCTGTTGTTAGTCAGTCTGTAGGAATTTTTATGGTGAAAGAAGTAACCCTTTGCTTACCATGAATCACTGTTGACTCCTGAGGTCTTTTTTTTTTTCTCAAAAAATTGATTTTGTTATGTTATAAATGAATTTTAATTTTTTAGTTTTGTACTGGTTGATGTACATAAAAGCTATGAACTTCTGTAAATGGATAGTTGTCCCACCTACCTTAACAACTCTGATTTTAATATTTACTAAGCTATTACTATTATTTTTTAAGATCTAAAATACTAATAATCTTACAAGATTCTTTCTAATTTTAAATTAGAAATGCTTTCCATTGCCTGATCCAAGTTTTATTAAATATATAATTATCTATAAATACATATAATTTTTAAGATTTTGTAGGAAGACTGAAAAAATCTAATTTTCTTTACATTTGGACCACTGTATATTTTTCTCTATTATGTTTAAACTTTTATATATAATCAATTTTTGTTTTTCTTAAAATATAACGACTTCTTCAATTGTGTGTATTTTATTTCTTATCTAAATGTAAGCAATGAAAAATTTAATCTATACAATTTCTTAACTTATTTCTTATTTGTTTTCAAACACAGTTTTTGTACTTGTTGACTATAAAAAATGTTTGTACAATGTATTTTCATCATAATCTTTCCCTTTCCTCGAAGCCCTCCCCATCTCCCTACCTATCAACTTCATGTTCTTTCTCTCTCTCAAAAAAAAAATCAAAACAAACTAACAAATAAACAAAACAACACCCAAACTAAATAAAAGACACCCAAAATACATGGAGTTCATTTTATAGAGGTCAGTTTCTCCTGGGCCTGAGGCCTGCTCGGAGTGTGGTTGATATACCAAGTGACACTCCATTGAAGAAAACTGATTTTCCCTTTCCCAGGAAATATCAGTTTCAAATATCTTCTTGGTTAAGGTGGAGCTTTGTGTCCACCTCCCCTTCCCAGGCCTGGGATTTCGTCTGGTGTGAACCTGGGTAGGTCTTGTGCATGCTGTCAGCAGTCTGTGCATTCCAGTGTGTGTCAGCCCTGTTGTGTCTGGAAGATGCTGTTTCCTGGGAGTCGTTCATTATCTATGGCTCTTAAATTTCTTCAGCCTTCTCTTCTGAACAGATTCTTGAGATCTGAAGGGAGGAATATGATGAAGACATCCAGTTTAGGGCTGAGTGATCCAAAGTCTCTCACTCTTTGGAAGTTGTTCAGTAGTGAGTCTCTGTTTTACTGCAAGAAACAGCTTCTCGGGTGAGGGTTGAGTGATGCTTTGATCTATGGTTACAGCAATATGTCACTAGGCATCACCTTGTTGCTATGTTCCTTTAGGAGACTAATAATAGTAGCTTTTTCTCTGTGCCTATGGCCCATCTTGTCTCAAGTTCTTGATTCTTATTTTTCATCTGTATCCTGTACATTTTTTCTAGATTAATTATTCAACAGTTTTCTGAAGTGAGATATTCATTCTTCTCTTTGTAGACCCTTTTAGCTATATATCATAAGTTGTGATTCATTGTGATTTCTAAGCTAGTACTGTATACTTATATACCTATATATTAAGCTAGTACTTCATACTCTTTTTATAATTGTTTTTTACATGTCTTTCTGTGTTCCTTTGCTTCTACATCATAATTGCTTTTGGAGATCAGTCTTTAAGTTTTAACATATGCATTATCTTAAAATCCAAATTTAGCTCAATAAGTCTGCATACCTACCCATCGATACATTTGCCTCAGAAATCTCTCACCACATTTTCTCCTATGTGCAATATTTTTAAAATTTTTTTTTTATTTTTTTATTTTATTTATTTATTTTTTTTTTGGTTTTTCGAGACAGGGTTTCTCTGTGTAGCTTTGCGCCTTTCCTGAAACTCACTTGGTAGCCCAGGCTGGCCTCGAACTCACAGAGATCCGCCTGGCTCTGCCTCCCGAGTGCTGGGATTAAAGGCGTGCGCCACCACCGCCCGGCAAAAATTTTTTTTTAAAGATTTATTTCTTTATTATGTATACAATGCTCTGCCCACATGTATCCCTGTACACCAGAAGAGGGCACCAGATCTCATTATAGATGGTTGTGAGGCACCATGTGGTTGCTGGGAATTGAACTCAGGACCTCTGGAAGAGCAGTCAGTGCTCTTAACCTCTGAGCCATCTCACCAGCCCTATTTTTAAAATTTTTATCTGCAGATTAGACTATCATTATTGCTTTATGCAGTTGATATTACTATAGACTCACATAGCTGCTAAATTTCCATCAATTTTTCTTTGTCTCCAACTGTTATTCTATAGTTTCCCTATTGCTCAGGCTTTAAACATAATGAGAAACTATAAGTGTTAAGTCCTTTTATTTTGATCTCTCAGAATATAGCCAATATTTTAATATTGCATACAATATTCTTATTCATCACTATGAAAATGCCTTTTTCCCTGATTTCCTTTCTTTCCATTGAGAAATATTCCATCAATTGCATTGTAATTCTTTCTACTAGGAACCTTTGCATCTCCAAGTGATTTTCTCATAATATTAAGTAATTTTGCCACTTAACAGAGACTATATTTATAATTGTGATTTTACATGCTATGCTAATACTCAGTCGCTTGAGAATAAAGATCATCAGACTTTCTTTGAGAAATGAGACTGTAAGTGTTCTAGCCATTTCAAAAGAGGGGGTGCTATGGGATAATGCTTTTGTATACTGGTTTAATAAAACACTTATTGGCCAGTAGCTAGGCAGGAAGTATGGCGGGGTGAGCAGACAAGGAGAATTCTGGGAAGAGGAAGGGCAAAGTCAGGAGTCACCAGCCGGACACAGAGGAAGCAAGATGTCAAGGCAGAACTGAGAAAAGGTACCAAGCCACGTGGCTAAACATAGATAAGGATTATAGATTAATTGAAGTGTAAGAGATAATCAGTAATAAGCCTGAGCTAATGGCCAAGCAGTTATAATTAATATAAGCTTCTGAGTGATTATTTTATAAGTGGCTGTGGGTCTGTGGGGGCCAGGCTGGACCCAAGAAACTTTCCTGCTACAAGAAGGTCTCTGTGGGAGTTGCTCAATGCTGCATTACAGCACAAAAGTGGCAGAGACAATACATAGAGGTGTGAGTGTGATGAGTTTCCATCACTGTCACAGAAGCAGGGGAAGGCCTGACTTTGTCTTTAGCTCATGTCTATCAAGGTCTTCTCTAAACAGTATCTCCTTAGTGCCTTTGCTAAATAATGATGAAATTAATATAGTTTTTCTTCCTCTTCAATCCCTTTCTTCCATAACAATTTGTCAATCAATACTATTCTCCTAGAGTTTTTGTCTTGATATTGATTAATCTAGGTATCAGTACACTGGTGTTGTAGTTAGGTTTACTATTACTATGACTAAAAACAAATTGGGGAGGAAAGGGTTTATTCAGCTTATACTTCCACATTGATGTCCATAGGTGAAGAAAGTCAAGCCAGGAACTCAAACAGGGCAGTAACCTGGAGGCTGATGCTGATGCAGAGGCCATGGAGGAGTGCTGCTTATTGGCTTGATCATCGTGGCTTGCTCAGCCTGCTTTCTTGTAGAACTCAGGACCACCAGCTGATGATTGGCACCATCCACAGTGGGCTGGGCCAAAAATCTCTTGCAACAGATCTTATTTTCTCAACTGAAATACCAACCTTTCAGGTAACTCTAGCTTGTGTTAAGTTAACGTAAGAGTAGCCAACATAATCAGTATACTTACGTGCCTTGAATTATGCATTTGACTCCAGCAATGAACTATAAAGAAATAGCAAAATCAACTTTTCCTACCTTTCATGTGACATTTCAGCCCTATGCAGGCTCAAAGACTTTATATTCTGTTCTGTCATCTGAGTCTTTGGTATGGTTACTGAAGAAAGCATACCCTGTAAGTGATGAAGCTAAGATGTGACTTTGGCTAGCCTGTGTTACTAATAACCATATTTTGCTATTGTTGTCTAATTTTGTGTAAGTTACCATGACAAAATGTATCATATGGCATATAAATAATAAGATATTTTCTTACAGCATTGGAAAGCTGGGAACTCCAAAGTCAAGATGCACAGAAGATTCAAAGTCTGGAGGCTGGGGGTATGTGCAATGCCTCCTTGTGAAGTTTTTACATGGTGGGGGAGACAATCTACCTTTGTTCTCTAAAAGTGCTCTAATCCCATTGTAAGGGTTCTGCCCCCATAATCTAATCACATCCCCATACCCTCACCTCTTGGACAACATTGGAAGCTAGGATTCTAGTGTATGAATGGATGAGAGGTGCTGGGACTATACATTTAGACCATAGTAGTTCTGTTTTTCCAAATCCACAATAACTTTGACAAAATAGATTAACAAAGATTGTGAGAAGAGTCAAATCATTTAGAAATATCCATAATGTTGATGAATATCCACCACAGAAGACTGCTCAGACACAGATTTAAGCCAATAGAAAGTCTTTATTAGCCAGCCTGCAACCACATTGGGTGTTTGGGACCCCAGTGTAGCCCGAAAACTTTCTCAAGATGAGCTTTAGGCACAAAAAAAACATATCCTGGTTGACATACTTCAGTTAATAAGAACAGTTAACCAGAAGCGGAACTACAGAAGCTAAAAAGCAAGGTTAGTACATTTAGAGACTTTCCCAGAACTCTGGACATTGGTGGATTTGGTCTTTAGTTTTGTTTTGGCAGATAGTGCTGTCTATATGCTGAGTTTTATGGTCTTAAATGGTACTTTCATCATGGAGTCAGTTGTGCTAAGGTCTGGAGGTCTACTAAGGTCTGGGGCCCTGTTACAATAAGAAAATGACAAATGCAGTATATGCCATTTTTTACAGACACACTTGCGAAAAATTAGTTGAAAATCAAATTTTTGACCAAATCAAATCTTTTCTGGTCAAAATAAAAATGTGAGACATTAAAGTCAGCTTCTGAACAAAGCATCTAAAACTATAGGAAAGGAATGATTTCCTAAAATAAAAATAAGTATCTTAAGGTACCATCTATTACTGTACTTAATATTAGAAGTTCAAAATATACCTACGATAGCTATCATTACCGTTTTCCATTAACTTCAATGTTCAGAAAGTTCAAGCCAGTACAGTTAGAAGAAATATGGTAATGATAGAAAGCTAGAAAGGAGGAACTAACATTACCATGAAGTCTACCACACTCCACATATTACTGGTAGGAGGATTTGCACTGGTTTAATTCCACTTTGATTTATGTCCTTGTCATCATACAAGCTGCCCTTGTCCCTTTAACCCGCCTCAGGACTGTTGACTGATAGGCTACCCCCCCTTCGTCCCTGCCTCCCTCCCTTCATTTCTCTTTCTACCTCTACCTCTACCTCTTCGTGTTTCTTTCCTCTTTCCTTCTCCCTTATGCTCTCCTCTTTTTCTCTCTTCCCTTCTCTCTGTCTCTACTTCTCTCTTCCTTTCCTCCAAGATCTAATTCTGTTTGTCCTTTTGAAGGTAGTAAAGGGAAAAGAGAAAAGCCCAAAGTGTGATTACAGTAACTTCTTTGACCACTTAAGGAATAAGGATTTTCAAAGATCTTCTTCTTTTATTCACAGTCCTTTTTAAAATTTTATTTTGATTTTCGATTATGTGTACTATACATCACATGTACTGTGTGTACTACATGACTATATGTCACATATGTGTGGGTGCCCATGGAGCCAGAAGAGGGATCAGATCCCCTAGAGCTGAAGTCCCTGGCAGTTGTGAACCTCCTGATTATGGGTGCTGGGAATAGAACTCTGATCCTCTGGAAGTGCACGAATGTGCTGAAATATCTCTCCAGCCTCTGAATCTGTGTTCTTGAATTATTATCATTTGAAGGTGGAAAAATGCTGAGTTCAGTATGAACAATGGAGAAAAATGATGTAAGATACCCAGAAAACAAAAGCAAGTCCTAGGACCTGGCCCTGACACCACTGCAAACAGAATTCCACATACAGCACTGTGAATTCTGAAGAAATTCACTTGTCTGCTCTTTAATCATCTTCACTTCTATTCACCTCTGTGGGTCTCCAGGGCAGACTCAATGCCCAGCACAAAATGGGCTCCCATCTTTATGGCTGTGCTTTTGGTTTTGTTTTGGTGGGTTTTTTTTTTTTTTGTCTTATTGATCTTTTTTGTAGTTTGTCTGTTTTGATTTTCCATTTGTTTTTTTGTGGGGTTTAGTTGTTGTTCTGTTATTGTTGTTTTTCCTGTTTCTTTTTTCTTTCTTTCTTTTTTTTTAAGAGAGAGAGAGAGAGGCCATAAAGTTGGGTTGAAGGATCTGGGAAGAGTTGGGTCAAAATATATTGCATGAAAATAATTAGTAAAATATGTTTTAGTTCTATGTGGGGATGCATTTATATGTATAATATATATATATATATAATATATATATATTATATATATATCCCAAAAGAAGATTAAAATGTTCATTTATTTTAAAAACTAGAGAGACAAGGTATTAAGCAGGAAATCAGCTGTAAATCTAAGAAAAGTCATGTACATGGGATGTGTACAAAAGAAACAAGCTCTTAGAGATGGGGGGGGGTGCTCCTCTAAGAGGCAGGTGCTCTATTCCTGAGGAGGTAACAGGTCCAAGAGAAGGAGGCACTTGTCTACTTTGGCTGATCGAGAGCATGAGTGAAAGCCCAGTGAAGTGGGCGGGTGTGGCTAGATGAAAGAAGACATTGGACAGTATTCAAGATGCTTGAAAATTAGTTCCCAGGAAACTGAGAAACCAAATTTAAAGTAAAAGATTTGAGGAAGACGAATGCTATGTAAAGCATGTAAGACAACCATCCTGCCAAACGTCTTCATCCTTCCTGCCTTTCCAGTAACCAATCTTAAAATGTTCTAGGTCAAAATCTTCCCATGATATTTGAAATCAACAGATCATTTGTGGAAGGTTAAAATTACAGTTGACTGTCGTGGGGGAAAAATACACATACCCAGGAGAAAAACAGCTCCAAAAACAATGTTTTTGCTTTTCTTAGGAAGGAACACAGCACCTTGAAGGTCTTTCATGAGCTTCCAAAATGCTCTCAAATTACTCAAAGGAAAAAGTAGTTTATTATCAGGTTTACATTTTAAATGTTATTTCATTTAATGAATTACGCTAATCAAAGAAATAAATAGTTCCGTTCACATTAAAAAAGCAAATATGCCATTATGAAACACTTTTAGCCCTTTCAAACAGCACTAATTATGATAATGAATATAACAGTGGTTGTTAATAACTAGCCAAATGAGTAGGTGAAAACCTGATATGGAATTTTATAACAGAAGGATCAGACTTATTTCAATGGACCCACTAGTCCTCACATCACAGAAAGAGCTAGATATATCAGGCATCTTTAGATGATACAGTTCTGAAGAGGAGGGGGTCCCTAACCAAGTTGTCCAAACATCAGAGAAATAATCAGATACAATGTCTTTGTATGATACAGTTCTGAAGAGAAGGGGGTCCTTAACCAAGTCTTCCTACTCTTAGCTCAAATCTTTCCTCTGTTGAAGCCTCTAGATCTCTCTTTCAAAGCAACTATAAAGAAGTAAAGTAGCATTCAAGAGCACCGCGGGATGAGATTATCAAAATATATAACAGAGAATTCTATAAGACAACATTATCCATCTCCCTGGGTACTATTAGCAAGAAAAAATAAGAAATGGAGAATATACGTAATTGTGTAATATACAATTTTGATATGTGGACATAGTTTAATTCCAATTCAAGCAAAATGTCTTTACATGTTAAAGTAATAGTTTTAAAGGACAAGGAAAGAAATTATGTGTGTGTGTGTGTGTGTGTGTGTGTGTGTGTGTGTGCATATACTAGCTATTTGATAGTATTAGGTAAGTGTTAATTTTTTTTTTTAGGTGAGATGATAATGTGGTGTTTTTAAAGCTCCCTAGCCATGGAAAACCATGCACTGAAGAATTGGATACAATTATGGAATTATTTTAAAATAATAGAATGAGTAAGAGATTTGAGAAATAAGGACTAGTAGGAACTCTGTGATCTGATGAACATCTGCTAAAGATGACTAGAGTGCTGATGGAGACTTACTACATTGTTCCTTCTTGTTTCTTTTATATTTGAAATACTCAGATAGAAAGTAATGCAAGCTGTTGCTGGGGTTAATCTAGAACATGGAAGAAAGTTTTAAAGGGCAATATACAACTTTTATTTTTCCAAGATGCCACAGTAAAGCACTACTGGAGCTTTATTACATTATAGTGGAGTCTCATTCAAGGCAAATGCATTAAGCATTTTCAAGGTATTTTCAACCCAAAATTTAGGGTTTTGCTATCTTTGCATCATCAAATGTCATTTTCTGAGTAGATCACATTTAAAGTAGAATCTATAAAGGAAGCTCCATAATTTGGGTTATAGTAACATTAGAAAGTTACAATTGTTTACATGGATTCTGTCTAATGTTTAAATTTCTCTGCTAACACTTCATAAGTCTTTGCTTTTAAATTTGATTATTATATGCACTCCTCAAGCACAGGAATGTCAGCACACAGGGTTGTCTCTTCAAAGGGTGAGGTGTATAACATGTTTTCCACTCAGGCTGGGAATGGATATGGCTAATAGCCTGGTGATCTTTGTGCTACCTGTGCATCCAGGCCACACTGGCTCTCCCAGACCTTTATCTTGAACTTGTTTGTCTCAGTCAATCTATAGAGTGATTCTCCTCTAGACCCTTATCATGAGCTTGTTTACTTTGAGCCTGTTTCCAAAGTTAATCTATAGAACCTATCTTTATAGATGTCACTTGTACTTAACAAAAGTTTTGATGGAATCACGTCTTTGTTGTTGTTGGATTGTTTGTTTGTTGGGTTGAGTTAATTATCACCAGAAAGATTTTTCCAAATTGTGCTGTGTTTAAATATGACTAAAATAAACAACTTGATATCAGACTCTTAAAGTTTGAACCAACCCTGGCTACTGAATTGTGTTGAACAGAACTGCCTTCTTATCTCTCACAGATCAACACTCTGCTGGCTTTGGCGGTCACAGAGTATAATTCCCCCGCTCAAGTATAATTCATGCACAAGAACATTTAAGTTTCTTTAAATGTATTATGTTACTCTCACTTCCTTGATTACATTAAAAGGTAATGTTATTTAAATAACTATGTGTACTGCTCAGTCTTCATATAAATTAACTAGTATTAATTAATTCATATAAAGTATGTTTCTTTATTCAGCAAATAATTTGAACTTTCTTCAGATGTACCCTGTTCCAAGATTATTCATATATACATACATATATATGTATATATATGTGTGTGTGTGTATATATATATATATCCTTCTGCAAAGACTAGTTACAGTTCCTAACTGGAATTTATGAGCATAGCAAAGTATTTTGGATCTTGTGTCTAGTTAACCCATTGGATGTATATTAACTTATGTATTTATCTTGTGCTATTTTTGGAACCTGAGCAGTAATCAGAAATTTCCTAATTAATTTCCTCTGCGTAGTTGTAAGAAGACAATAATACAGTGAATAAACCTCTGTATAGGGACTAGAGAGATGGTTCAGTGGTTAAGAGCACTGACTGTTCTTCCAGAGGACCTGGGTTCAAGTCCCAGCACCCACATGGCAGCTCACAACTGTCTGTAACTCCAAGATCTGACACCCTCACACAGTCTATGTACATGCAGCAAAACACCAATGCAAATAAATTATTTAAAAAAACCCTCTGTATATACTGTGGTAAAGACACTTAGATATTTAATATTTACTGTACATATGATCTGTCATGAATGTAATACACTTCCCTTTAGCTAGCTACTCAAAATGTTAGGCTTTGCTCTCTTATGTGAGACTTTATTTAACAAAAGCAGGCTTCTTATGCTAGAAGGGCACATGACTTCATTTTTTAGAATTACCTCAGAATAGTGATGTGTAATCCAGCGAAGAGACTATGAGGCACTTAGGCAGAATGGCTATTCCAGTGAAGGAGGAGTTATTTGTTGACCATAACCATCTAAAATGATTTCAGTAGAGCCAAGATGAAAGTATTGATTTTGAATGAAGATCCAGAATATTCTCATGGGACAAATCTAAGTCTTGGATTTTTTTAAAAGCAAGTTCAAACGACAGGAGTGCTTGAGGTCAAAGCACTCCCACTGGACAGTAGCTGCCAGGACATTGAGAAAGAAAGGCCCATGGGATTTCCTGTGGCTACATTGTGCAACTCCGTATGTGAGGAGAGAGAAAAGGAGAATGTGTACTTTTTCCATGCCTCCCTTAGAAGTATTCCTCTGAGGAAACTGTGAGGGAGTTGGACAGAGTAAGGGAGTAAGGCAAGCCTTCTCAAAATCCAAAGAATAACAGTAACTCTCTGTGGACTAAAAGGCATCTCTGGCCAGCTTGGGCCCTTGATATACCTTAGCTAGTTTGCCATCCTTGGGAGAGCAAGCTGCCTAAATTGGTTAAGAAGCCACACCATATGTGCTTTGCATTTTATCCTTATGGCTACCCCCCACCCAACTGTGGACTGCAAGGCATGTTTAATGCAGATACTAATTCTGGTGGACTCAGTTTCAGAAACATTCAGGGTACATGGGTAAACCTTGTATAACTCCTGCCTCGGCTCAGAAACAAGTAAGATTCCCTGCACCTAAAATTTAAAGGGATGTTAAGAATGCTACAGAGAGCAATGTGCAGGGGGGCGGGGGGGGGAGGGGGCAGATATGACTGACTACCTGCTTCTCCCACTCAAGTTTATTGTTGCCCTACAAGTTTCATCAAAACACTGCCATCTTTCTTTGATGGTCTCCAACTATCCCTTTCCTTCCTTATGGTACAATTGGACTACAGCCCCTCCACAAGTCTATGACTAGGTTGAATGCATTGTGATTAGTAGAAGTAAGACATAGATGAATGCATCCCTTCAGATAAACCATAGGAAAGAGATGATGGGGGGGGTCAGTGGGGACAGTGAGCTATCAGAAGGGTGAAAAGCTTAAAAGAATCTCTTCTTCCTCCATCTTCTTCCTCTTCTCTCTGATGGACTGTCATTTTTGGAACTCCAGTGTGAGCGGTTGCATGAGAAGGAGCTGAAGAACTTCTCGAATGTGTAAGGTGGACTTCCTTCCTGAGATGCTCTAGTAAGCTTCCGGGACACATGAAAGATGAGATGGGAATAATGACACTCTTTAGACCTGCCAGTAGGAGAACTTAATGGAGAAGAGGAAAGGATGGCAGATGAAAGATACAGTATCTGAGATCTGAGAACATGGGTTTTCTCTTAACAAAATCCCATCTGATGGAGCAGATTAGAGGGAAAACCTTTTGAGCTGGTTTATAAACTGTGCGTTTTATTGATCTTTTTGCTAAACATAGCCAAAGTGGTTGCTGACACCCAAGAATCTTCTTGTTTACCCCCTTCTGGGTGACCATTGTGCTCTCCCCCACTTTCTCTTACAGCAGTGTGATTCAGGGGGAAACGATCACTTTGCTGCTTCACCCCACATGTTTTGCTTCAGTGGTGACAGAAGCTCGATCACTTGACTCAGTGTGGGCCAGTCACAGAATCCACACATATTATGTCAGCAGTTTCCATGAGACAGACCAAATCTACTAAATGCATTCCCTAGACTGTTTGAGCTGAAGCCACAGATGATTGGCATTTTCTTTCTGGCTACCAAGCTGGGTGGTGACGACCAAGACCTTCAGGCACCAAGGTTACATGGCTCTATTTATTTTCTTTTTTTTAAAATTGTTATATATATGTGCATAATATACAAATACCGTTTGTTTATTCCGTTTAGTGTTACTTGTGTGTATATGATTTCATGGCTGACTAATTGGTATTGGATAACCAATTAGGGGATTCACCCCCGAGGAAGACTATTCCTCCCATTCTCAGCATTCATTGGTTGCCTATAGTTTTGACTAGTGTTGGAACCTCATGAGACTTCTCCCACTTTCCATGCTGTCATGTCTATTGGTGTTATATCTGTCCATGTTTAGGCAGCCATATTGTTGAGGTATCATGAATGAAGCTTCCAGCTAGAGCTGGATACCACATGATCATTTATTCTCTCCATTTGATCAGTTGTGGTTTTCTATAATGGTCTCCATCTGTTGCCAAGAGAAATTTCTTTGATAAGAGATGAGAACTACCCTCATCGCTGAGTATAAGGATAAGTATTTAGAATGCAGTTAGGAATTATGCTCGTTTAGTAAAGTGACCGTTGTAAATTCACCTCCAATCCATGACCTCACTTGTCTTGGGTAGTTGGCTGTTTCTAGTATCAGGCATGATTCCCCTCCTATTGAGTTTGCCTTAATTCCCATTAGGTAGCTGTTGGGTACCACCAAGATAGGAGTGCCACTATTGTACTTTTAGAGATATCTTGCCATGTTAGTCATTGTTGAGGATCATAGGCTCACAGCTGGCTAGAACTATTGTTTGCTTCTCTCCATGGGAAACTTAATGCCTTCCAGTATTAAAATCAGGGTTCCTTGAACATAAACTCTGTGACCAACACTCTTTTCAAGTGACTAAGGAGCAAATAGCATATACAGTGTGTGTGCTGGAGGAATGCATGATTTGTGTCTTGGGCAGGAAGAAGCAGGAATGCATGACATTTCACCATGCTACTTAGAATGGTGTATGATTTAAAACATATGAATTGTTTCTCTATGGAATTTCCCATCTAATACTTTTGGACCATGAATGACCACAAGTAACTGAGGCCACAGAAAGTAGAACTATGGATATAAATACACACACCCTTCCTTCGCAGTCATTCATTCCAACCTTCCTTTTCCCTGTCTCCTGTAATGATTACTAAATTTTACTTGAAATTCACTTCAAATTGCACATTTGGGTACAATGTAAAATAGTGTATGTACAAAATGAAAGAACCATGGAGAAAATGATTGGTTCCTTATGTGTGCTATACACAACTAAGATTTAAAGAGGAAAAAAATTTAATAGGGGATACCAAAGTAGTCAAGTCATCTGATAAACAGGTATAATTCATATTTCTTAAGAAAAAAAGCTAGTTTAAACAATGTAGTCCTTCCCATTGAAGGGGTCCTACTTATCTATACAGTTTAAGGATACAAAACAATTTGCAAATTGGTAAGCTTCAGAAACCCATACCCATAGCTCAGATGTTGACACCACTATACATTTGTTTACAGATGATTTTGTATATACAATTACAATTATTTAACATGAATACTTATAACCATCTTCTAAACAAAAATAGTTTTGTGGGGTAGGTGCTATAAAATACAAAACATAAAAAATATCAAATTTGAGAGACGGTGGTAGGATTGAAATGGTATCTTTTCTACAGAGCTTTGCAGAATTTCCCACACAGTAATACATACTAAAACCTCCACTGGAAAGATAGCATTTGCCAGACTTGATTTGTTAAGAGATTCTTTTCAGTTTGGTATCTTGTGAAACTGGAATTTCCACACTTGCATGCTCTGCATTCCCTCACTCAACCAAATTCAAATGGAAAATATTTGGAAAGTAGATGAGTCTGTACTGAATTTGGACAACTTAATTTTCTTGTTATGGTTCCCTACCTAGTGCGTGGTAACTACTATTTCCACAGCATCCACTCTATATTATGTGTTAGTGGCATGCCTGAGAGGACCATGTGCTTTGTTCCAGACTACTACAATAGAGCAGGTACCACAATACGGTGAGTCACCTGTCTTGGTTTCTCAGTGCAGGTAAAAACTATCTTACATAAGCTACAGCCTATGAAATATGCATTATGTCTAAAGTACACATAACTTTAAAATACTTTATTGCAAAAGAAGATTCTAACAATTGTTTTAACCTTTAATGAGTTGGAAATACTTTTTCTAATGGAAGGTCCATGTTAATAGTTGCTAACTGATCATGGTGGACAGTGCTGAAGATAAAACCAATTGTAGAGATTTCTTAAACTAAGACAGCAGTGACATATTTGCATATTGCTTGACTTGGGTTAATGAGTGATGTTTTTGTAACGGGTAATGCTATTTCACCACATCTTACCCACTATAGAACCATTCACAAAATTGGAACTGTATCTGCTGCACTGTATCAGCTGAATTTATCCCTTTGTGACCATTTCAACAATGTTCACAGCATCTTCACTAGCAGTAAATGTCACCCTAAGAATGAGCCTACCATCCTTGATCATCCATACTGTC
Organism: Peromyscus eremicus; assembly: GCF_949786415.1. Taxonomy (NCBI): domain Eukaryota; kingdom Metazoa; phylum Chordata; class Mammalia; order Rodentia; family Cricetidae; genus Peromyscus; species Peromyscus eremicus. The sequence continues at coordinate 40,697,435 of NC_081435.1, forward strand.
TCATAATCAAATTGCTGCAATGTAGTTGTATCTACAGGCTCCTCTTCTGATTCTGGTTCTCGCTGTTTCTACATCTGCAATTGTCCTTTCACGGAAGCCTGGAGCTCCTGGGAATCACCCATGAAGATTGCAGTAAACTTCTTCCAAAATCCTGCTGAGGTTATTTTGACCTCCCATATCCTTAGGTTAGGGTTACTTTGACATCCTCCTTGCAAATGTCCTTAATGGCATCCAGGATAGTGAAACGTTCGGAAGATTTTTATTTTGTACAGGGCCATCAGATGACTCGATATCTATAGCAGTGACAACTTTAGAAATGTTCCTTAAATAATGAGACTGAAAAGTTAAAATTTCTCCTTGATGTGTGAACTGCGGAATGGGTGATGTGCTCACAGGCACAAAATCTCACTATACCTCACTGTACATTATTATCACAGCTCGTGAGGGACCAGGTGTGTTGCCAGTGGGGAGTGACATTTTTGTTTGAATTTTAATTTCCCAGGAATAGCTCTACAAGGTATTTAAGATATTCAGTAAGTCATATTTCAAACAGATGTGCTGTCACCTAGTAGGAGTTTCGGAATGGTCCATGAACATAGATAAACATTGCAATCACAAGTCAGCAGTTGCATTACAACCGTAACAAGAGTATCATCTGTTCTTTGAAGTTTCTAAGCCAAGCATTTAGTCCCCCCCCCTTAAAGTCCTAGATGGTGTGTGTGTGTGTGTGTAAAATCTGTTGCTACTCTAGCCACTTCCATCAGTTAGCTTGTGTGGTCTACTCAGGTTATTGCAGCTTATACATGATTCTGCTCCATTTTGTGCTTAGTGATCAGAGACATTGTCTACTCTTAAACCTCATAAGCTAACCTTTAGTAGCTACAAACTTTCCTTCTGTGTGTTTTTTTTTTTTCAACTCTCTGGAGACTTGGAATTGGCCTGAAGTTTCCTGTCTGCGAACTAGCTTTTATGGAACCAGAAGGCACCATGCAAGCTTCCAAGGAAGAGAAGTGCTACCCAGCTATGATGACTATAAACCTCAAGAACCAGCATGGCACAGTAACCCTAGGGTGCAACAGTGCCATGCATATCTTGGCAGTGGCCATCGGCTCCCTAACTGAACGCAAGTCCCACTCAACAAGAAGGAGACCATTCCTGACACTGGACCCAGCTAACTACTTGGGTCTAATAAAGTCATAGATGTTAGAGAACAACAACTATCATTTTACCAAACCATCACGGTTCTTAACTACATTCTGAATGTTTATCCTTACACCTACAGCTACGTGTAGTTCATATCCCTCACCGAAGAAACTTCTCTTTGCATTCGATAAAGACAATTACCGAAAACCACAACTGACCAAAATGCGGAGAACAGGAGATCTCGTGGTGTTCAGTCACAATTGATACAACACAACTCCTGTGTCTAAGTCTCAGGGGGTCATTGTGGAAGAGGGGTGGTAAGGTTGTAAGAGCCAGAGGATCAGGGAGTTTTCTGTGAGATTGTGTTTCCTAGAAACGTCAGAGATGCTACCCCCATGAAGTTTCATCAATATGGCTACCTAAACAAGACCTGACAATGATGGCGCCAATGGACATGCTAACATGGAAAGGTGAAAGCTTATGGGGTCCAAATCCCAGAGAAAGAACTATGTGCTGCTGGGGACTGCTGAGAGTAGGAGAAATCGTCTTCCATTGGAAAAAGCCACCCAACTGGTTATCCAATGCCAGGTGGTCAGCTCTAGTACATACAGGTCACATTATATGGAGGGAAAGGGTTGTATTTATGTATTTAGAAATCTGTGTGTGTGTGTGTGTGTGTGTGTGTGTGTGTGTAACACTAACAATTTAAAGAAATTAAAAAGAGGCCATGAATTTGAGAGAGGGCAAGGTAAGGGGTTTGACGGTGGAAAGGGAAAGGGGAAATGATGTAATGATATTATAATTTCAAAAATAGAAAAGGCACTTAGACAAGAATATCAACCATACATATGGCTTTAATGTTTTAACCAAAAATGAAATTCAGATCATTTATTTGTAGGCAACAAAATGACCACTTTAGACACTTGAAATCATTTACTCAAGGCATTTTTATATGTAATCATGCAGTTACAGCACATAATAAAAAAAGGTGTGAGAATTCAATATAAAGCCTGTGGCTAGGCATTTGAAATAAAAGTTCTCAAACAAGTTACAAATGTTTTGACAAATAAAACTTCCAGAAAAAAAAAATGGGAGAAACTAAAACTTCATTACAGACATTCTAATACCAAATGACATGTGACCGAGTGTGCAGCAAGCACATATTAATTATATGATATTAAATGTCTGTATCCCATGAGCTAAGACTTAATGCATTTTACATTCAAGTTCAGATAACTCAGCACCATTTCAGCTTGAAAGCTAACCAAAATCAGTATTCAAAATGGCCTAGAACTTTGGGACTCTGGGAATGAAATTTAAATGGTTGATTTTTTATGTTATATATGTAAATTCAAATATGAGGCATATGCAAAAGGGATAGCTGGGTTACTTAACATACTATGAGTAAAATGATTTCTAAAATATTTCCTGACTAAGAATTTAGTATTTTCATACAATCTACTGAAGATTAATGGTCAGTAGGGGAAAACTTTTAGTGAACTCCATTTCCTCTAAATTCTGAGCATAAAGAATGATGTGCACACATGTGCCTAACATTACTTTAAAGAGCAGCACGCAACTGTTATAAAGAATGCCCAGGGAACAATTAGATGGAAATTGTAAATTCAGTTCTTCTTATATAAAATGTGAAGGTTTTCTGCAGCTAGGCAGGATATGCCATGGTCCCACTGGAGATGGAATCTGCAGTCTCAGGATCACGACACTACGTTGCTGGCAAAGGGTAGACTAAACTGTGTTGCTTTCTATTTTTTTCACAGCCTTTATTAGTGTAAAAACAAGTTCCTTTGCAGTCTTTGGTGTTCTTTTTGCCATTCTCACCTCTTATTTTAAAAAATCTAGAGTTTAGTATACTAACTTGTCTAAACCAACTAATTATCAATGATCTTGATGGTCCTTAGTCTAAACCAACTAATTATCAATGATCTTGATGGTCCTTTGGAGAACAGATGCCCAAAGGTTAAATATATGAAGTCTTGAGTCACTACTTACAAATCATTTTGAAGTGTTTTAAAATTGTGGAAAGGAAAGAAATGTTTGTGAATAAACAGATGCTTAATTGAAAAATCAATCAACCAAAAAGTCCAAATTACTTTTAAAAGGCAGACATTTCATGGATTTGAAACATATTTTAATTATTAGAAATACATACATGTATATAATTAATAACTTTTAACTTATGTTTTGAAAAATAAAGTATGGCCATGACAAGTAGCAGTGTTTAAATTTTAAATTCTATAGACATATTTTTAACAGTTAAAAAATGAAATAAGGTGAGCCTAATTTTCATACCTAGCAAGGTAAGGGATAGTCTTTCTGTTTTCCAATGTCTATTAGGTAAGTGCTTGGTTTGCCTCAAATAACGATGACTAAAGAGATAAAGGTCTCATTGAAATTACTACCCTAAATATCTAAACATCGTATTATTAGCCTACTTTCTTTTATAGAGTTAAGAATCTTAATAAGACAAGATGTTAAATCTATGCATGCCAGTCTGGTTCAGTATTAATACTGACAGTAGTTTTAGTTTTGTTTTTAAAAGCACGTGTATTACAATAACTCCATCAGAAAGATTATAATTTGAAAGGATCATTCTACAGTCTTAAAACTGAAAAGCAATCTAAGGCAAGGAGGTCCATCAAAGAAGCAATCCTATGGATCAGATACCAGCTCAATCCGAGTTATATCTTCATGTGCTTATGGGCAAATGTGTACTCAGGCGGATAAGAATCATGTGTACCGCGCTATCCAGCCCTAGCAACTGCCCATCTCTGGCCCCTCTCTCCTGCATCAGTGAGTACAGTAGGATGATGAGGGACTGTGACCCTTACCACTCTGTGACACGTAAGGCATGGCTCCAGCTTGCTGAGAAAGGTCTACCTGATATGTTCTGGCACAGGAGGTACCTTCCTTGAGATTTTAACGCTGGTGAATGAAGGAAAACTTCAGCTTAAGCACCAGGAACTTAAAAAGTCTAACTTGATTCTTTCTGCACCTTCTGAATTTAAGAGTTTCCAAATCCTACTGCTGCACAGTTTCACAGTTTGAAGTAAGGTCACAGCAGTCTCATGGTGGTGTGCAGTCCTTGTTTTTTTTTTTGTTTTTTTTTTTTTTGCAGAAAGCACCTGCTTCCCTCTTTTTCTCCAACCTCTCAAGTATGCAATGCTATGTGCTTTGCTAATTTGGAACTGTCTTTTGTAGATACACAAAAACATGTACAGCCAATTCCTGAAGAATCTAGGATGATGGTCCTGTGTTGCACACAGTAGGTTATCTATTATGGATGATTTCATTTTTTTTAGCATTCCCCTTAATAGTTGGACATTTTAGAAGTGTAGTAGAGTTGAAAAAAATCCACAGAAGGTTTTCCAGTATTCTTTTTTACCGTATTTTAAAGATGGTTATAGTGTTAGAGATTCATCGTGTAATCTCTATGTCAGCAGTGACTTAATTTTGGCTAACAGTAAAGTATGCTGCAGGGCATAGCAGCTCTACATTGATCACACATGTCATCAGAATGGTTTCCCTATGCTGTTAATCCCCACAATGGTAATGTGAAGATTGCCACATTAGACATATCTGTCAACAGAAGAATGAAGTGGAGAGGGGAATATCAGCCAGTATCAGCCAGGAACTTGGAATTATCCAATTCATTCCAAAACAGAAGTTGACTTGAATCAGAGTGAAATTAAGCACTTAACAGAAAGAAAATTATCTAGTAATTTAAAAATGTAAACATAAATTTATATAGGGATGTAACTATCTGAATACATATATTGCCATCTCTCTGCTATAGAGTAATATTTCGTGACAACAATAGCTATGTATTTGACCCTTCCTCAGCACCAAATGTATCCACTCCTGTTTACACAGTAGGAATATCATTTTAAATTAATCTATATTGAGGCAGATATAAACCCATTATTGCTGTTTTACTGGTTTTTGCATTTTAGAAAACAATCAGTTCAAATTAGGGCTCATTCATTAAAAGACCATTTTTCCTTTTGCTCTATCACTTCAAAAGAAGACAAGAAATTTGGGGTTCTTTGAAAGAGCCAAGTAGGCACCTACAAACTTAAGACACCATTAATTCACAAAACAGCATGAATAAGTATTTAAAATTTCCCAAATAATGCTGGTTTAAACATTCAAAATCCAGTTATGGTATTTGTTGTGAAAGAGTCCAAACAAAACTTCCTTTGTTGTTTGCCTTTTAAAATATGTAAGTCCTTCCTACTGCAGCTAATCTATGTTTTTCATATTTCTGAACACCAGGCACTGCTTTATCCAATGGGAGCTGGGCTTGCATTCTAATACCTATATTAAGAGAACACATGGGACAAGTTATTAGCAGGATAATATCATGAATGAGTACAACCAATAACATTTTAGTCAGCCTTTTCAAAACTCGATGGAGCAAGTTCCCCGCCCCCTGCCTCCAGCAATAATCATCATGTAAAATTATGATTAGAACATGATTTAACAGTGATTGGAAGAAAAGAGTACGTAATATGTCAATAGCATGAAGTACATGCCTGATGTACAGTCTGGATGTTTAAAAGGCAAAACAAACAAACAACAACATTAAAAGAAGGAAAAGTCAAGCAGAGCTCATGGAACCAGCGCTCAAGCAGGTGAGTTCATTCCAGGGAAGAAGAGTACTGCGTCCACCAAGAGGCATAGTCATGGCTTCTGCGCCATCTTGCATTTGTCATTCTCTGCGTGCTTCTGGGTGCAGAATGATGCATTAATGGGTAGAGATAGGAACAAGGACCATGAACTAGGTATGGTCGTGTTGAAAGGCTGATCACGGAACCTCATATAAGGAAAAAATGCACTTGCGTTCAAATCATAAACCACCAGTTCCTAAAGAGCAGTTTCTATGAGGAGAAAGCCCAGTTACGTAGCATGGCAGAAGTAAAAAGGGCCCGAGTCATCTGAGAAGAGTTGGAGAAAAAGGCTCCATGAATGGAACACACCAAATTATTGGGTGGATTTTACATCCCACCAGAATGGTTTCAAATATCTGACCAGCATGAGAAACAACCAGTGAGCTAACAGTGGCATGTCATTAGAGCTAGGAGAGAACTGCCAATAATGACAGCATGAGGTCACACACACTTAGCCATCAGACTGTCCACAGGGCTTTATGTGCATTTCACTCCCTCCTGGAAAATGTCAGATTTTTTTTTCATGGCCTCCAGAGAGAAGATCCAAATCCTTAGCCTGCTCTTCATTTGTCCTTTTGATCTGATCGCAGCTGACAAACCCAACCGGAGTTTGCCTTTGCAAACATTGCCTGCCATCCACTCCTGCCAGGAAGTTACCCATGACTCTGACTCCTTCAGACATGCCCTTCCTCAGCACTGGTTTTGTAGTTCTGATCCTTCAAGGCCAAATTCAAATGCTGTTCTAGAGTCACTTCTTTATTTCTTGAGAGACAAAGTAATTCATGAATGAAGTGTTGAGCGGAAGACTGTAGGTGGCAGTTCTCTCCCTGGCCACGGATATATAGTGGGAACAAGCAATTAGAGCCTGGCCATTTGGGGGTAGGGAAGGATACAATCATTAAAGAAATTTATATGGAATACTTGGGAATTGCTACAGTAAGTCTACAAGGTAACCATTATACCTATTTAACCATTATACCTATTGTTTCCTGATACCAAGTTAGGACCTTAAATATACAGTGAAAAGTGACAGTAAGTAAATAAATAGAGAATGAGTTAATAAAAATTAGAAAATGTAAAAGAATCAACTACATATTAATTTTTATGATAAGTTATTTTTAGATTATGAGCCTTTATCCATGCTGAGGCTAACTCCATGCTTGGTGGTCCAGTGACCCAGACAAGCTTTCTGTACTATTGACATATTCAGAAGAATGTAATTTTCCAATATTATCTCTTTACTGTCATGAGCCTCATTTATTTATAATACTATGATAATGTTTGCAAAGTACAGATTGACTCTGTTCCTTTATGAAAATAAGGAAAGGATCTTGTGTGAGGTAATATGGTGCCTTTAAGCTATCAGTATCTCGGCAATGTCAGTGCAAAGATGATGTATGCTCAGTTATTCCCATGGTCTTCTCACTGTTTGGAAGGAACAACTAGCATAACATGAAGCAGGCAAAGCTTTAAAGGAGTCAGGCAAGACAGGTAGCAACCGGGCAAACCTTCTGTACTTTCCTCTTCATTAAAGAACTTCTGCTTAATATTCATGGGCTGAGATTCCTTTTAAGACTCACAAACTGGTTTCGGGACTCAGGGAATTATGGAGGGAAGACACACACACACATTTTGCAACCAATAAATGAAAGTGTACCTTGGAAAATGCTTTGAATTTCTTTGCATTCCCATCAGGGAGCATGGGGGAAGGGGAGGAATGCCAATGACTGTGGCTCCTACAAGCTCATTTACACTGCTTAATGAGTAATTTGTTGGACTGGACTGCTACAGAACTTGTCAGGTAAACAGTATATCTTCCCAGGTGAACACTGTACAAGCTGTAGCATGAGTAAAACATTACTACATCCTCATTCTCTAGTATTGTCAAAAATAATAACATGGGTCCTATATTTAATTTTTTTTTTTGGTTTTTCGAGACAGGGTTTCTCCGTGTAGCTTTGCGCCTTTCCTGGAACTCACTCTGTAGGCCAGGTTGGCCTCAAACTCACAGAGATCCGCCTGCCTCTGCCTCCCGAGTGCTGGGATTAAAGGCGTGTGCCACCACCATCCGCTATGACCACCTAGCTATATATTTAATTTTTGCTTTGCTTTATTTGCAAGGAAGGTATGGTAGTAGAAGCAAAGCAAATGCCAGTGCTGTATAAATCTAGGTGACAAAACTTGTAAGCACCTGCCAGTCTTTCAGCTAGTATCAAGTCAAAGTTCCTTATAAAAGAAATTACTTGGCTTGCCAAACAATACTTACGGTGAAATTGTGCAGCCTGAGGCATAGGCATGGTGTCCTGTGTAGCGAATGTCACAGCGTACAACATTGTTACTGTAGTCTGATTCAGGCACCAGGTAGCTGGGGTTTACACTGACCTGCACAACAGAAATAGCATGGTGAATGACTTCCTGTTCATCTTTATATGCATACTCTTATTTCTTCCTATTTCTGTAGAGGTGTTGCAGTGAAATTGCTAACAAGGGACTCAGCTAAATAAATAAAAGCAAGAAAAGGAGTCTAAGTAAAGCATGTAGTTAAACACTGTCTATATTACAAAGGAAGTTGTGTAAATTTCTCTGAGCTCTTTTTAAAAACATCATACTCTAGATTGCTTAAAAATTGTTATGAAGGGTGTTCAATTACAATTTTGTTGTTTTGTTTTTCAAGACAGTGTTTTTCTGTTTAGTCCTTGCTGTCCTAGAACTCTCTTTATAGACCAGGCTGGCCTCAAACTCAGACATCCACTTGCCTCTGCCTCCCAGGTGCTGGAATTAAAGGTGTGCACCACCACTGCCCTGCATTTTTGGTTACTTTTAAGACCATGATTATTTAATATTTGAAACCAGAAAAAGGGAGTGTATTGAATTGTCATGGTAAATTACATGTATTCAAAGCTCCTACCTTTAGAATATAGTTTCCAGGTTGTACATCTGTAATATCAATCCACTGGCAGTCTATGTCTGCCGCATAGGTATCATAACATCCGGGACTCAATCCCTGAAATCAGCAAAGTTGTAAAAATTAAATTATAGCATATGGCTAGACAGAGTTAAAACAAACAAACATGATATTATTGGTAAATTAAATCCTAAGTTGGTACCTAGAAGAATTTGGCATAAAAATACTTCTGTTTCATCTCCATTGAGAACCACACATTTCCCAGTCTTATAATAGCTAGGGCTTTATAGGGATTGCAGTATGAAGTGGTGTGTCTTATTTCACAAGTCACCAGTAGAAAACAGAGTTAATCAACAAAATAAGCCTTCACCACAATTCAAGATATTACACCAGGAATAAAGGTCTCATAGCAAATTAGTTCCAATATCCTATCTGTGAACCTCCCTGCAATGACCTTCCTACATTCTGAATGTTCATGGTCTTTTGTCCTGTTTAGCTTTATAGCGTTCATCCATTTCTGCTCTATATACTCATCATATTACAGAAATTCCTCAAGGGTAGAGTCTAGTTGCACCCTTGAGAAGCTAACATTTGTTATTATTATGTGCCAGAACCATTTTAAACATATTATATAAAGCCAATTCTCACAACTACATAAGGCAGGTGTATTACTATCTCCATTTTATAGATGAGGAAGCTGAGGCACACTAAGGCCAAATGACTTATTCCAGGGCAAACAGCTAGGGAATGACTGAGTTGGTTTCAAGATTATGTAAACAGGTACCTTTTCTTAACTACCACATTCCCTCCATCAAATAATCAGTGAAATCTTAGTTGAGTCACAAGGATGGATATATGCCCAAACTGGTCAATATGCATCAGTCTACATGCTAAAACATTCACACCAGCAAGTCAACAGGTGTCTCATAAGGCTGCCAGGAGAAAAATGCCAAGAATATATGCTCCTTGCTCTCATGAGGCTGAAGACATTTTCTCCCACGGGGGGGGGCGGGGGGGGGGGGAGATGGATATCTTTTTTTTTATTTTCTTATTTCCTCATGAGAACTTTTAACTGTTGTATTTTCACTCTGATAATCCAAAGTTGATTAAAAGTATGTGTTACAATCATTTGAACTCAGAAGTATCATTTAAGATCATCACTCAAGTTTGCTTTGATGCTTAAGGTCATTTTGGTCACCAATGATAACAAAAGCCTCTCAACATGCTTTAGGGATGTGGGTTTGGCTACATCTGGATTTGGGAAGAGTGAACAATTTTGCTGTCCACAGCACAGGACAGTAGAGACAAGCCAACTCGAAATCACTTGAGTCACAGGAATGAGGACCATAATTGCCTGAGTTCCCACCTTGATCCATTCTCATCTTATGTGTTGGATAGGAAATACAAGAGGAAGAACTTTTGGTCTGATTCTACCACATCATTCTCTGATTCTGGCACCTTACACACTAAGCAGTACTAACAGCTGTCACTACCATTACTACTATTTCACATATGACTCTAAATTGTGCACTGGATTAGATACCCAAGGAAGATAGGCATAAGTAATGCTACTGTTAAGTGAATAAGTGTTTCAGAAATGCTGAAGTTATCCCTGTTGGCATCCACCCATAATCTCAAAGGTGCAGAATGCTGAGGCAGGAGAACAATTTAAGCCCATGAATTTGACACCGGCCTAGGTCACACAATCTTAAAAGCGCTATGTGTATGTGTTAGCACTAATGGCTGACACTGTTACTCTATGATTCACGCACTCACAAAATATGTTAATTTTGAACTTTGCTTATTTGGACTTGCAAATAAATACCTGAAGTTTACCCAGGCCATTAAGTGAGTAGACATTTCAATATTCAAATTCAAATGTAAAACTAAATTGGAAATATAACTTCATTCTACACTATCTAAATTCATTATTTGGTTTCAGCAAAACATAATGGTTTGCTACGTTTGGTCAATGAGTATGATGTGACTATTTTTAGTTGTGCATGAATTTAGTATGTAAATTTGTAGTCTTAGAACATGTGGCTTTTATATATAATATATGCATAAGTTATACTTAGTTATATGCATAAACATTTAGGAACACAACACCAGTATAACACAACTAACAAAAGTCAACATTAGGGGTCTGTGTGAATTTTTTTCTTTAAGTGATTTTTGTTCAAGAGACAATTGAAAAAAAAACCAGAAACATATAAATCACTTACAATGCAAAACCTGGTGAAGAATTTTTAAGACGTGTACAGAGAAGGATGAACATAACAAGAGTGAGATTATGCCAGCAAATAGGGGAGCCTCTGGGGTTGAAACATGAACAACTCCCCACCCAAGTGTTCCATCTTAGAATGAGATGATCAGTATGTGTCATTTTCTGAATAGGGAAAGGAAGAGCCCCAGCTTCTCTGGGGGTGATCACAGGATGAGAATGCAATATCTGAATGGGTACATGCTTAGTATGTGGTTGGGTTACATCCTTCACTTAAAGCACATGTCCTGCCCCTCCCAACCTATGCTAAGTATAACTGTTTCCCTTTCTAACCACTTTGATGAGCTAAGCCCAGAGGAAAGAAGTATGGTCCACACATGTAGGTCACTAAAAAGCTTCCGGCCACAATCCTGGAATCTGCTCCCCAAGATGACAGCTGTTGGTGTCTTTGTGCCCTGGGTAATGTACATTCACGGACTACTTGCCAAGAGCTGGGCTGGAGTAAAATTATAACGTCTTTTTACAAATGAGGGTTTTGGATGGAAATACCGGCATGGCTTTTAACTGACACACATTTTCCAATCCTAGGACACACAATAGTGCTTAGCTCAGCACGATTAAAAACAAATTCATCCGAAGAACATCTGATACCAATTACGCTGTAGGTTTAAATGTACATGTGTGGAGAAAGAAATGTGTCTTTCTATTCTTATTTGCATTATTAGACGTGATGCTGTTTAAAGTACCCTGAAGGAACTGACTTCAACTCCTTGTTCTAACTCTAGGCACTATTCCATAGTAAGCAGGAAGGTAGGAAACAAAACGGTTTTGCAGGTGGGAAAACAGTTCTACGTTGCCAGCAGTTATTTATAGCCAATTAAAGAACCCAGAATGAAGGCAGATGCTTCAAGTCATTCCTTTGTGTGCAGAAAGGAAACTACTTTTCATTGTGTTATGTAGCAGGGATCCACAGTGACCTTCTGTGATCACCAGCAGGGTCTGCGTGGGCAGCTGGAAACACTTTAAAAGCAATTTGCACCACCCAGTCATCTGCCTTTTCCCAATTAATTTCTGCGTTGGTAAGATAACCTCAAAATGAAACAAAGGATTTTAAAAAAAGAAGAAGAAGAAGAAGAAGAAGAAGAAGAAGAAGAAGAAGAAGAAGAAGAAGGGAGGGGGAGGAAGAAAACAGCAGATGACGTTGTTTTCCTAGTCTCTGGACATCTGAGGGTTCCTGATGTCCGAGGGCCAGCCTACCTGTGTGTGGGCGGTGCACGCAAAGCGCCTGTGGTACCCGTAGTCACAGGATGTGTCCTCGAGACAGAAGCTTGCTTTGTGGCCTTCAGCCACTCTCCTCTGTGTGTTGGCATCAAGCAGGTCGTAGTGGCTGAATTCATCCATGCTGTGGTAATGTCTAATGTCCCACACAACAAAAACACAGCAGTCAGTGGCATGTAGAGGAAACAATAAGGACATTAAGTGACCTCCTTGTCTCATGAATCAAATGGTGTTATTGCTCACAAATTAAAACAGGGCAAGTTTATTTTCTTGTTTTTTTAAAGATTTATTTATTTTATGTGTGTGAACGTATTGCCTACAAGTTATATGTGCACCATGTACATGCCTGGTGCCGGAGGAAGTCAGAAGAGGGCTTGAATCCCTTGGAACTGGAGATGTGATATGGATGGTTACAAACCACCCTGTGAGTACTGGAAATCAAACCTGGCTCCTCTGCAAGAGCAGCAAGTACTCTTAACACTGAGCCATCTCCCCAGCCCAACCCCCTCCCCCTTGGTTTTAGACAGGGTCTCACAGTGTAGCTCTAGCTATCCTGGAAGTTATTCTGTAGACCATGCTGGCCTTGAATTCAGAGATCTACCCACCTCTGCCTCCCATGTGCTGGGACTAAAGGCATGTGCCACCATGCCTGGTCCTCAAGTTTATCTTCTTAAAGAGATATTCATGCTAGATTATTTTTTTCAGAAAGGACATAAATGCATCAAAATTGCAAGCTTTTAACTTTACTTCGTAGTAAGGACAGAGTATCTGTTCCTTTCCACAGAGTAGCTATAAAGACAATTCATTATCTGTGCTTGTACCCTGTGGAGTCTCTCGTGTGTTTCTCTGGGTGCCACTGCCCATGTTGCTGATAGGATGCTGATTTCAAACAAGAGTTTTACTCGAGAGGGCTTGCTATGAGAGTCTAGAAACTAGAGTTTCAACATTTTAAAATCTCTTTGGAAATGCAAGGGGGGACATGTTTTTCTACCACTATTATTTAAATAGCACAAACTTTCAAAATAAAATATTTCTACTTTAATAAGCAAATTATGCAGCTAAAGTCTGCTTTTTCTCTATTCATTAAGTAGAAGACTTCTGAGCTCATCCTCATCTTACATGGGGGAGGGGCAACAATGGGAAAGGGTTTGAATTTCTGTAAGTAGGAGACCACACATCAGGATTTCCTGGCACTGAATATCTGGGCACATTACCTAGGCAAATGATGGCATAACCACATGTAATTTCAAAATTAAAACCTTTAAATTTAGAAAGGGCAGAGCAACCACTCTGGGGCTGATATGGGCCTTTCAAAAGATGGAAGTGGATCTGCTCCTCAAGTCTGTCTCATGTGTGTTCCATTGAGGATGGTTTCTGAATCCTTTAGGTAAAAGAAGCTGTGCTTTTCTTAAATGGTTGTTAAGGCTGACCAGCTGCAGGTGATCATGTAGATGATCTTATCCATAGCAGACACTTGTACATAATAGTAAATTATGTAAATTTGCTATTTACATAGATGATCTTATTTATAGAAGATACTTTTACATAATAAAAGTTCTGTAAATTTACTACTTACATAGATGATCTTATTTATAGCAGATACTTTTACTTAATAGCAAATTCTATGGCAGCCATTGTTATGTCTCTCCACACTTTTTAATGAGCCTGACTTAAGTTTCCAATTCAAAAGATAATGGGATTGGGTGGTGAAGGGGCCGTCTTTAAGGTTTAACATTCTTTGATGACCATCAACCCGTATAGTAAAAGTTCTAAGTACAAATAATAGCAAATCTCTAGCTTTAGGTAAGACACGTGAAGAATCATCTGAAAGATGTCAGAGCGTCCCAGAAGCACTGAGAGGCCCGTCCACTCACTGATGACAACTGTGCCACTCCCAGGAATAGCGAGGGCGGCTTGGTAAGAAGTCAGACGTCCCTTGGTTTTTCACTCTTTGGGGAAATCGTAGCAGTACCCTGTGATCATAATCCCGGACATCTGCCCTATATGCTGAGCTGTGGGTTTAGAAACAAACAAACAAACATTAGATCCAGTGAATATCGATGAAAAACAAAACTAGAAGGAACAGCTCACTGTTACACTGTAGTGGCATCCCTCCCCTTCCCCAACTAGCCTCTCAGCTCAAAGAGACCATCCTGAGCTCCCATCCAGTTCTGGAAGAATAAAAACATAGTGACTACCTGGTGAATGAGTGAATGAAGGACAACAGTAAAAACCTACAAAGCTTGAAATTAGGATTTACACTAAAAAAAATTATTGATGATACACTCTGCATCTAAAAATTATGAAATTGCTATAGTAATGATCACACGCCAAAAAGATCCACATACATCTATTAATAAGTTGATAGGTTTAAAATAGTAAGTGGAGAAACACTCTAAAACATGACAGCTAGCTTTAGATTGACAGCTTTATACTTCACTATCATCAGACAGGGAACCCCTCTCTCCTATCTTCCAGCGTTCAGTGGTGTGGATCATGCAAGACTCGGGAATGAAAATGAGCTTGAATTTCTTCCCTTAGCCTGACGGTTGTAAAAAAGCCAACGTGGAATAAAGGTTCGTATAAACACTTCTGGGATGCTTCTATATTTTTGTAGGTCTAGGTTGGAATACCATTGGTGACCCATTTTACTTAAGGTACCACCAGAACTACGCAAGCATCTTATGCTCCCTCTGCTGGTTGCCAGCAGCAAAATCGGAGAATTCCAAGTCCAGAATAGCTATTTTATTTTGGGAATGATGGAAAACAAAACTCTTGCTCATGGTCTTATACCAAAACAACCCAGTTAATCACGGCCTGAAAGAAATGTGGAATGCAGTCTTTACCAATGGGGGGCGCCACCGTGGCGAACACACCCCAGACCATCCGAGAATAATAGCGAGCGCTTCTTTTCTACTTTTCCCCCTGTGTGGTTGGTTGTTGAGCTCCTGTTTTATAGAAAAATGTTGGCGCCAATGCCTAATAGAAAGAAACCTTGGGAAAAGAATCTAAGACTCAGTCTCCAGAACAAGGGTTTTCGCCCCCCTCTCCCGATTTGCGCCTCCCAGTGAGGCGGCACCCATAAAAACATTCCAAATTAACTCTCTATCCAAGTCAGCATGCCCAGGAGGTCACGTCCCACTTCCCAGCCCTTGTCCCACTTCCTGGCCCTTGTCTGCACTGAATAGCGGTCAGAACTAGGCACCCGTGTGATCCCAGGATCAAAATGGGAGCCAGGCTGTGGAAATCCATACCTAGCCAGGCAGTTTTCTTCCGCAGCGCATCTCAGATTGTACATAGACATCTTCTGCACATATGTAGATGCCTGGATGTAGTAGGGGTCCGGCACCAGGTCCGGGAGACCTAAAAATAAGACAAGCAGGTGACCTCTGACCCCAGGTCCCCTCTTTTGTCTCCCTTTGCCCACCAAGTCCGCTGGGTGGGGCTGAGTGTGTGGAAGAACAGGGAACTCCAAGACTGGGAAGGAAAGGAAAGAAGAAGCTGCTGGAGCCAGGAGCGCGGTTTCCATCAGATTCCAGAGCTGGCGGGGCAGGCGAGGGGGAATTAGGGGGGTCCGGTCGGCCGGGATGGGGGGGACCAGTCGCGCTCAGTCCGCCAAGTCTAGACAGCACCGACCTGCAGCCAGGGTGGCCAGGTGCCTCGCGTGAACCTGGGGGTGCTTACCATACTGGAAGTAACCGGTGCCGTATCCGGGTCGGTACCTGCTCCCAGGCCGGGGCCTCTCATACGTGTCATAGTAGTTATAATAGGGATTGTCGTCGGAGTACTTGTAGGGATTGTAGGGGTCGTCGCCCACCATGCGGTCTACGTGGCTGGGAGGCCTCAGGTTACTGAGCTGCGGGGGCTGTGGCGACGCAGTCCGGTTCCCTGCGCGCCGGGAGGTCCCACCATCGCGGGCCCCCGACGGCGAGAAGCCAGCTTCGAACCAGTGGCGGGCGGCGGGCCGGGGACGGCCGGGGGCGACCCCCGACGGGCTCGGTGTCCGCGCGCGGGCAGAGGCCGTGCGGTTGTCCCGCAGCAGCAGAATGGGCGTGCGCGGCTGCGGGGCGGCGTTGCCGTCGGGGCCCGGGGCCGCGGCGGCGCTGGGGTCGCGTCGCCGCTGCTGCGGCTGGTACTGCGCCCCGAGGCTCAGCAGACTGAACACCTGCCCATTGTTCTCCCATTGGATTGTCTGGCGCCAGGCGCCCGGGGCGGCGGGTGGCTCCCGCGGGGCCTGCGGGGCGCAGCGGAGAAGGGGACAGAGCTGCAGCGGCCCCAGCAGGAGCACGGTCCAGGCGAAACGCATGGCTCTCCCGGCGAGTCCTTTCTGCGGGGAGGAGGACGTGGCTGGGAGAGAGTGAAGACGGGGCTCAGATCCCGCGAAGGAACGAGACCTCTTCGGGGCCGGGAGGAGGGCGAGGCGCGGGGATGGGTCGCAGTGAGCCGTGCCAAGGGCGGACGGCAGACCCTGCCCCCAGCCCAGGCCGCCGTCGGACGTGGCACCCCCTTTCCCAGTCCTGGAAGACGACGACGGGGAGCAGCGGCGCACGACGGTCGGTCCCGGCGAGCGCACAGTGTCTGGAGTGGAAGAAGGGGAGAGATTTTAAACTTTCTGACAAGTTTGCAGTTACACAAGCCGTTCTGGCCCCGCTCGCTGCCCCTCCGCTATTTGTTCACGTAATGCGATTGGAAACGTGCGAGGCGGACAGCTCCTCCACTCTGCCCCTCCTCCCCTCTCCGCCCCACTCCCCTCCTCCCCAGACACGTTGCACAGGGAGAGTTAAGGGGAAAGAACAAAACGGAACACACATCCTGAGACACACTCGACTTAATCTGGGCCGAACATGCAGGAATTTCAAAAGACTCAGACAGGCGAAGGCAGCCAGGCCATGGGCCCAAGCCAAAATATGCATGAAGAAAAATGCTATTAGGTCACCAGCCCTGGAGAGGCGGGAAGTCAAGAGGTGGGGAGAGCGGTAGGGCCAAAGTGTGCGTGCTGGGATGGGGGAGGCTGTGACTAACGCTTATCCATAAAGAAGTTAACCAGACGAATTTCCCAACGCACACTCACCCCGCTTTTATGGGAAGCGCCCTCAGCAAATAAACCCCAAGGATATCAAATTTTGTTTTTCTGGCTGTAGGTAATATGAGAAATGGGTTACAAATCTGTTTCCTACAGTGAGTATTTTAATAACTAAAGTGAAAATTTACAGGGAACAAAGTGTAGTGAATAAGCCTGCCCCTCTCTCTCTCTCTCTCTCTCTCTCTCTCTCTCTCTCTCTCTCTCTCTCTCTCCAAATAACCGGCCCAATTTGCACTTTAAGTGATGATGAAGAATTCTTTCATCCCTACTGTGTACCGGAAAGCTAGAAGAAGAGCAGGAGAGTGTTCAAGGACATCTTCAAGTAGACGTTTCATTTGACTTCTTGCTCCTTCTCTCCTGTGTCTAATAAGGAGGTTTGACTTCACATGTTAAAATCAAATTGCCAATATTAAAGGTTGAAATTCAATAAAGTATTCAGCAGCTTTTAATTCCTCTTCCAGTCTAAACAAAGGTGTTACAAGAGAAATAGCCTTTGAGTTCTGAGTTCACTACAGAGAAGACGTAGGTGTGGCTGGCCAGGAGAATGAGTCGGAGGATAATCTGTAACTGGACAGAGATGCTTAATAGACCAACTATTCACATCCCACTCAGGGTCTGGGAAACTCTGAACTGAATTCAAAGAAAAATTGATACTAAGTGGCCCTTTTAAACTACTAGGCAAGCCAGAATTTAGTATCCACTTTATCGGTCCCATCACTGAGCTGTTGTCTAGACACTTCAATCTCACCTCTTAGACTCCGTGTTTTCATAACTGATCACCCCACCAGGTGGTTTGGTGGACATCTACTAGTCTGACTGCTTGATACCCATTTCCTTTTTCTTTCTGTTCTTCAGGAAACTCTGCCCAGAACCTCTGACGCCCATAGTGAGGTTGGACTGACAAGGCATTCATGCGACTTCTTCACTTCAAGAACGGGTCACAAGATCTGAGTTTGTTCTAATTAAACTATCTTCCTAGAATCTAAATGTCAAGTTGGTCACACGGTGAACATTATTCCTCCTCCCACTGCTAGAAAAAGTTCTGGCTCTTCAGCATTTCCTTCAGATTTTCTAGTGCAATCTTTTGTGGACTAACATAGTCAGTTTCTGTCATCTGCCACAGGAGAATCCTGACTGACAGAGGGGGTTGGCCTGCGGCTTTCAGCTAGTTAAATCACATGACTCAGAGTCCAGGGTAATGAATCTGGCTTTTTGAGTCTAGTTAGATGGACCACGTACCTTCCTTGGTCACCAAGGGATATGACACAGAGTTTGGCCCACATGTGGTAAATCTACAGCCTACATGATGAGGATAAACTTTAAGTGCAAGTTCACTCACCACAAGTCAACAGTGAATTCTTTTCTGAACAAAACCATCTCTAAGATAACACTAGTTGTCATTTTACTGGCTGGCTAGAAGGCTTAAAATTAACTACTGGATTTCTCTAGACTTTGTAAGAGAGATAGAGGGAAAAAAAGAAAAAAAAGGTGCTATAATTTGGATGGACAGATGACATTATAAGGAGAAACAGAAAGAGACTGAGTATCGTTATCTTTCATCTGAAAAAGGTTCTACATCTGCCCATGAACAGTTACCTCCAGAACAGAATGGCTGGGGACAGTTATCACTTGACCACAGGTTTCTGAGGGAAGACCTTTGCTGTGGCTGTCAAATTAGAGTAAAGTGGTTCCTATTGGGAGGGTAGAAAGTTTGTCCTGGATCTCAGTTAGCATGCCTTTGTTTCCAGGTCTGGTGCTTGGTTGTGGGGGGGGGGGGGAGGAAAAGAGAGGAAGAAGGGAGAGGGGGAGGGGAAAGGGAAGAGGGGGAGGGGAAAGGGAAGAGGGGGAGGGGAAAGGGAAGAGGGGGAGGGGGAGGGGAAAAGGAAGAGGGGGAGGGGAAAGAGGAGAGGGGGAGGGAGATGGGGGAGGAAAAGCTTCTCTGTATAGGCGTTTTATTTTTTCTGGTTCTTAGCACTTTGTCAGATTTAACAAATAATCCAAATCCTCTTCAAAGTATTCTTCCAAGTTTCAAAATCTCTGATTTTCTTGAATATCCACTTACTCTATTTTCAATTCAATCACTGCAATATTACATTATGGCCATTAATATTGAAAAAAATTTCTCGAATTGGACTTTAAAATATTGGGTAATTTTTGTGTACGTATAAGATGGAGCCTACAGAAGATGATGTTCACTTTTTAAGTATTTTCCATCAGTGAAATTCCATTACACATTTATTTGTTTTACAGAATCTCATACACACATTTACGCTTTGCAGGATAGTGTGCTATATAGGTGACTTGTAAACATGATCACTAAACACTCACAGCGGATGAGGCTCATCATTTTCTCCCAGTTTGCTTCAAAAGATTTAAAACCGGTTCATGAAAACAGAAATAACAGCCCAGAACAATCACAATGCACTTTGCTTATTTTATTAATCACACACATATGAACATATACACACAACTTCAGGGGTAGGGGATATGTAACCCACTGGCACACACTCTAAATGCCATAAAAGGGAAAAAAAAAAAGTCATTTTCTCCCTCTTTCATTTCCTCCAAACTCTCTTGCTTAAGACTTAGCTATCTGGGAGAAAAAGAAAAGAAAACATGTGGCCACCACATTGAGGACAATAGGAAGTGTTTGCCACCATGGGGTGATGCCATGTAGCCATGCATTGTGCTCTTTTCTTAGAGGCAAAACCACTCTTTTCAAAATTAGACAAGCCAGTTTTCTTCCACTCAAAGCTGAAGCTAATAAAAAATAATACTAGCAGCAATTATAATGATGACAGTAACTATAGCTGCATCAAGGTGTCCCCAGCTCTTGTAAGATGAACGGTTGATCCCAAGAGAGCAGCTTTTTGTGGACAGATCTATGATTTATATCAAAAAAGAGGGAATCATCTCAACCCACCCCCCGCTTTTTTTTTTTTTTTTTTAGCAAGGTTCTATTTCTACCAAGAAATAAAAGTCCCATCCGACTCAAGTAAGTTCTTACCCAAGCTGCGCGTGTACTTCTTCCCTTTGGCTCTCTGAGCAGCAGCAAGGCGGCAGTAGGTGAGAACAAGCCCCTGAGGAAAGGCTTCAAGAAGGGAGCCAAGATGAAACTGGTTGGTCCATTTTCTAAGAAAGACTGGTATGATGTGAAAGCTCCACCTATGTTCCAGTTTAGAAACATTGGAAAAACACCAGTCACAAGGACCCAAGGAAACAGAATTTCATCTGATTGCCTCAAGGGTCGTGTGTTTGAAGAGAGCTTTGCTGATCTACAGAGTGACAAAGTTGTGTTTAGAAAATTCAAGCTAATTACTGAAGTTGTTCAGGGCAAAATAAAAAAAAAAATGTCTGATTAACTTCCATGGCATGGATCTTACCCAGGACAAAATGTGTTCCATGGTCAAAAAGTGGCAGACTAGACCATGACTGACGCTTGTGTTGATGTCAAGACAACCAATGGTTCTTTGCTCCTTCTGTTCTGTGTTGGTTTCACTAAAAAACGCACCAGCCAGACATGCAAAACATCCCATGTGCAGCCCCAGCAGGTCCTCCAGATCTGGAAGAAGGTGATAAAAATGCAGAAGAAACCCAAGTTCGAATTGAGAAAACTCAGGGCGCTCTGTGGTGAAGGTGGAAGTTCTGGAAAAACTACTGATGATGAGACAGGTGTGAGTGAGCTGATGGATATGAACCAAGAAACTGTTGAAAACCCAGACTTCCAATAGTGACAAATAAAAGTTCCTATTTGTGAAAAAGGAAGAGAGAAAGAAAAGTCAAAAGGTTGTGCCTCCAGAATTTGCTAGGTAAGTTTATACTCAAAGGATATGGAATTATTCAGAAAGTTAAAACTGTAAAGCAGAACCAGAACGATAACTGCATAACCAAAGAACCAGTGTGTGAGCCTCAATTCTTTTGTTTGGGGGCTGGAGAGGTGGCTCAGAGGTTTAGTGCCCTTCCTACTCTTCCAAAGACCCCAGATTGGTTTTTCTGCACCAATCAGCCTGCTCATAACCACCTGTAACTCCAACTCCAGGGAATCTGGCTCTCTTCTAGTCTCTGTGGACAACTGCACGCTCGCACGCGCACAAATAAATAAAATTGAAAAGTATGTGGCACAGAAAGCACATTTGAATCTTGTTCTTCAGTGAAGTTCATGGCTTGTGTGAAGTTCGTTGTAACCCTGTAGTCCTAACACACCGAAGGGAAGCAAGCAGAGGGAGCGGAAAGTCCACATTAAAACGTTAGAGAAAAGAAGCAATTATGCCATCTTACGTAAAAGAAGTGGGCGGGAGAGTGGGAGGAAGGAATTGATGATCAGAAAAGACAACCAGAAAAAGTAACAGAGTGAGATACAGAACCCTGACGTTTTCTAATTGGAGTAGAAGGGGACCGGTGAGTGGACTTGAAAGCTAACAGGGACTTTCCACTCCTTTCTCTCCATCCTTGCTGTCTGCCACATGCCACTTCCAGGTATTCACCCAAATATAAAAGTAGACAGTTGGTACACATTTGTCTGTGTGTCAAGACCGAACTAAAAAAAGAAAATAAGTAAACAAACTGGCTAGAAATAGCCCAGAAAGAATGAATTTTAAATATATCTGGCTGGGTTACCTAGCCCCTTTGGGCCACCTAAGGAAGGGAAAAGTGGAATTGAAGTCTGGGGAATAGAAAAGCATTCTATTCTGCTGTCTTTAATGGAACTCCGTATGAGATTACATAAAGAATGCTAGTCTAGCAAAACAGAAAAGTGGGAAGAGAGGAAGGACCTCAGGGTGAGGAGAAAGGACCTTTGAAACACAGTGAGTCAGTCAAAGTAATTTTGTTTATATTGACCAAAAAAATAAAGTGTCAGCCAGTTGGCAAAATCATTCCTAAATGAAGTCCAGGTAATTTGATTGGGCTAGTTGACAGCCTAGTGACAAAAAAAAAAAAAAAAAAAGGTCAGTTGTAGGTGTTACAGGGTGTGTCAGTCAGGGTTGTTTCTATTAGTGATAGGAAAGGTTGTGCAGCGAGGTCTGAATCTCAGCTTCTTTGCTCCTCAACTCTCCCTATAGTCCTCCACACTCACTGCCCATCACCCTGAAAGTTATTTATTCTCACATTATCCAATCATGATCTTCTGCTATGCAGGAAGGTGCATCATGAAGACATTTGTTCTTATCTCAGGCACCTCTCTCATCTGCGATTTCCCCAACAAGCATCTCCCTGCTTTGAATGAATCTGTTGTGCACAGCTCTCCTTTGAAGCCCAAGGGGAGCATGAGATCACAAATTACTAACACTGGAATGGGAATTCCATGGAACTTGTCCTACACGATGATGCTCTAAGAACATTTGAAGGTGATCTGTGTGTTTGGGGTGAAGACAGAATAGAAAGAAGATGTGGTGTGGCTATGAAAGAGAAAACCCATTTCCTAATTGTGCTTGAGAGAAGCCATGAGGCCTTCTTAGTTTCAGGTTGAACTTAGAGCTTTGCATATTCTGAGCCAAATCCTCAGCCAGTGAAGGTCCTTCAAAGAAGGCCAATTAATACTGAAACTATTAATAATGAGGATCTCTGCTTCTTACCATTGTGGCAGCATTCAATGTGCTTTAAATGCACTGACCCATTTTTATCCTCACTACAATCTTGTGACATGCTTATTTATATTTTTGTTTTATGGATAAAAAACAATCCCAAAGCTTTACAAAGGTTAAGCAACATGCTTACTAAATATTGGCACCACCAGCTTCTGAACCCAGGTCTATGCTGTCAAAAACCACAATACTAAGTTCTACCATGGGGCATAGAAAGAAGGGAAACAATTGCTTCTTTCATCTTATTTCTTTTTGTTTAATTGCTGGAAGAAATAAGCCAAATGATTCACTCAAGACTACATGGCAGTGAGATTGTGGCCAGGCCAACTAAATTACAAGGCCGGCAATGACTATCACCCTCATGCCTATGGCTTTGGGATCAGTCTGATATGCAAATGGCTGAAAAGTGACTATGAGTAGAAATAACATGGGTGAAGGAGGCAGACAGTCCCTGCAGTGTGTAACAGTGAGTCCTTGAGCAAATTACTTAACTATTATGAGTCTTGAATTTCTCCACCAAAAATAAAAGTAATAAAACTCATCTTGAAGGGCCGTTGTTAGCATGAAATGTTTATAAGTGCACGGCAGAGAATCTAGCTCCTATTAGGTGCCACGCAAGAGGGTAATTGGCATTACTGCTTGGTATTTGAATGGTAGAATTTAAATGGAGACAAAGAGTCTCTGTACACAAACTATCATGTTGAAAGGTGTTTTCTATAAACGTGGAGAAAGAAGCTATTATTTGTTTTTTCAAATATTTTTGTTCTTTGACAATTTCATATATGTATATTTTGAATTTTGGTGATTTTCAATCTCTCATTACTCTCATTTGTCTTTTCTTTCTCCTACTGAAAGCCTTCTTTTCCAAACAAGCTAGCTCAGTGTTCCTCCTATTTGATGGTGTGTGTGTGTGTGTGTGTGTGTGTGTCCCACTGAGTTTAGTTGCTTGTATGAGCATGAGTGAGATTATCTACAAGAACATGGGCAAGTTATCATTGGCTACACCACTAAAGAAAAGAACACCCCCTCCCCTAGGACCCATTATCTGGCCACAGTCCCTCAGTAAGGGGACCTTGTGAGCTCCTTCCTCATGGTTGATGAAACAGTAACAGGCACCATCTTGTGAAGGTCGTCTGTGGATAATGACAGTTGCAGTGAGTTCATGAATGTAATGGTCATGTCCAGAAGGCACTGTTACACAGTCCTTCTCCCCAACCTCCGGCTCATACATCCTTCTGCCTCCTTCTCTCTGCCTTCTCAAAGACTTGGAGGTGATAAATAGATGTCTAGTTTATGGACAAGTACACCTATGTCACTTATTCTCATCACTTTGACCAGTTGTAACTCTCTGCAGTAACCTCTATCCACTACACAAAGAAGTGAACTGCCTTCTGAAGGCAGTTGAGTTTTGTTACCTTGAAAGAAATTAAGGTATAAATCAATGTTAACTATGAATTAACATTATATTGATCTATTAGTCACATAAAATAAGATGCATAATTTTCAAGTATATAACTTGGTGAATTTTAGCAATATGTATGTCAATATATCCAGGGCTATAACCAAGACATTGAATATTCCCATAAACTCCCCCGCGCCCAGCTCACTCCATTCCAACCCACTAAACCACAGCTCTGATTTTTTTTTTTTCAGCTTATATTGGTTTTTATCTACTCCGGAAGTTTTCCTAAGTGGAAATCACACAAAGATTTCTTTTGTGTCTGCTCTTTTGCTCAGGAGTATGTCTGTAAGGTTCATCCATACTATTGTTCTATATGCAGCTCATTCATTTTCTTTACATCAATTCATGCTACAAACGCGTCATCATTTCTTTTTTTTTTTCATACCAGGTTTATGGATAAAAGCTGCTGTGAGTATTCACCTACAAATTATTCTGTGCATGGCCTTTCATGCCTTTTTGGGTAAACAGTTAGAAATAGAATTACTACATCTTTAGAGCACTTACATATTTAACTATGTGAGGACCTGTCAAATGTTTTAAGTATTCCTTTTTTATTCTTCATTCATACCACTCAGAATTCAGTTGCATTCTTCTATTTCCTTGTTGTCATTTTTACGTATATTTATTTATTTATTTTGTGGGTGTGTATGTGTGGGCACACACATGTTGCATTGTGTATGTGGGGGTCAGAGGATAGCTGACCTCCAGAGGTTGGTTTTCTCCTACCTTGTGGGTTCATCAGGCTCTGTGGCAGGTGCTTTTACTCGCTCAGCCATTTTTCCAGCACCTGTTATTGCCATTTAAAATGAATTTCCTTAATAATTTTGAGTATTTTTCAATGTGCTGCTTTATCTAGGTTACATGTTTGTGATGTATCTATACAAATTTCCTTTATGCCAATTACATCCTATGGATTTTCTTGGATTGTAGAAAGGCTTTTAAAGTAGATTCTGGCTACAAGACTCATGAGACATACATTGTGAGTATTAATTGCATCTGGGAGATTAACCATTTCCTTTTTTAAATGACCTCTTTTAAAACTAGATGTCTATAATTTTGATAAACATCTAGTTGTCAATTTTATTTTCTTTTGTGACTAGTTTTTTTTTTTTAATTCTGAGAAATTTTATTCCAGTCCAACATCACAAACATTATTGTTCATGTTTTTTGTCTGAGAATTTTCTAATTTAATTTCATGTTTAGGTTTATAACCCTTTCAAAACATTTATATATATAACAATAGGTAAGAGTTAAGGCTTATGGTTCCCTACATGAACATAGGTGATCCAACACTTTTGTTGTAGAGATTACTCTTTTGCTAGATAGATTTTGTCAAAAATCGATATGTCTGTTCTAGTTTCATTCTGCTCCTGTGATAAAACACTGACCAAAAACTACTTAAGGGAAAAAAGGATTTATTTGGCTTACAAAGTCAGGTTCACAATATTTGAGGAGAATCAGGGAACGAACCCACAGCAGGAGCTTGAAGCAGAAACCACGGAAGAAAGCAGCTTGCTGCCCCCACCTTCTGGCGCCTTCACTCATAGGCTCATGCTTAGATAACTTTCTTATATAACTCTGGATTAGCCAGCCCACAACCCAGCCCTCCTATTAACAATCAAGGCAATCTCCCACTGTCGTGGTTTGAATGAGACTCTTCCCTATAGGCTCTGCTGTTTGAATACCTAGTCACCAGTCGGTGGCTCTGTTTGAGTAGTGTCATGATTTGAATGAGAATGGTCCCCATAAGCTCATATATTTGAATGTTTGGTTTCTAATTAGTGGGTTGTTTGGGAAGGATTAGGAGGTGTGGTCTTGTTGGAGGAAATGTGTAACTGGGGTTGGGCTTTGAGGTTTCAAAAGCCCATACTAGGACCAGTCCCTATCTGTCTATCTATCTATCTATCTATCTATCTATCTATCTATCTATCTATCTATCTATCTGGATCCTTTCTGTAGATCAGAGCTCTCAGCTACCACTCCAGCACCATACATGCCTGTCTACCACCATGCTTTCCACTGATTATGGACTAACCCTCTGAAACTATAAGTAAGACCCCAATTAAATGCTTTCTTTTGTAAGTTACATTGATCATCATGTCTCTTCAGAGCAATAGAGCAGTAACTAAGACAGGTAGTTTTAGAAGATGTAGACTCACTAAGAAGTATGTTATAGATCTTGAAGTTTCAAAGCCACATAATCATTCCCAGCACCTTCTCTAGTTCATGTTTATAGTTTGAAGATATGAGAACCTTCAGCTTCCTGATCCAGTCTCCACACCTACATGCTGCCATCATGGGTTCTTATCCTCTAGAACTGTAAGCCCAAATAAATTCTTTCTTCCATAAGTTACCTTGGTCCTGTGTTTTCTTACAACAATAGAAAAATAACTAGTATTCCCACAGACATTCCATAGGCCAATCTGATCTACACAATTCCTTAATTTGAGGTCCTCTGTTCTCCAGGTGATTCCAGGTTGTGTTGGGCTGTCAATAAAACCAACAGGATAATGCTTTATAGTGTGGATCTGTTTCTAGTTCCTGTACTCTGTTTACAAATATGTTTACTTATTCTTATACCAAAACCACACTGTCCTGCTTATTGTAGCTTATTGTAATCTTGAAATCATGTTGTGAAAATATTCCAACTTTATTTTTTTCCAGTAGTGTTCTGTTTTAGGTCCTCTGTATTTATACACACACCCACCCCCCCCACCCCCACCCCCACCCCACACACACAAAAGAGTCTGATGATTTTCATTTTAAAAGCAACTAGAATTTTGACTGAGACTGACTTGAATCTATGGAACAATTTGGAAAATTTGCATCTAAGCAATATAAATATATATCAATCAATGAGCATGGCATATCATTCCATTTATTCAGGTCTTAAACTTCTCTCAGTTATGTTTGAGTACTTAATATATAAAATGCATACATATTTCTTACTAGTATTATTCCTGAGTACTTTCTATGCACAAAAGCTATGGACTTAGTTACTTTTCTGTTGATGTGATATACATCATGACCAATACTAACTTGAAGAGGAAAGAGTTCATTTGCTTTACATATTCCAATCACAGTCCGTCATTGAGAGAAACCAGTACAGGAACTCAAAACAGGAACCTGGAGGCAGAAACTGAAGCAGAACCATGGAAGAATGCTGCTTACTAGCTTTCTCTACATGACTCCTCACTGCCCAGAGTAGGCTGGGCCCTCTCATACTAGTCACTAATTAATAAAAAATCCACATATTCACCTACAGGTCAGTCTGATAGAGGCATTTTCTCAACTGAGGTTCCCTCTTCTAAGATGACTCTACCTTGCACCATGTTGACACCAAACTAACCATTACCATTGGTCCCTTGTCAATTTGATACACGAATATATCACTATTAAAACCATAACTTTTTTTAATTTATTCCCAAGATTCCTTGTTATTATTTATTTATTTATTTATTTATTTATTTTTCATGACAGGGTTTCTCCCCTGCAGTTTTGGTGCCTGTCCTGGATCTCACTCTGTAGACCAGGCTGGCTCGAACTCACAGAGATCCGCCTGGTTCTGCCTCCCAAGTGCTGGGATTAAAGGCATCCGCCACCACCGCCCAGCTCCTTGTTAATATTATAACATAAAGTGCAGTGTAGCTTTAAGTGTCACAATCCTTTTTTAAAAATTCAAACACTTTAAAAGTTTAGTCTCTTTAAATTATCTAATACCCCACTAGAAGTCCAAAGTCTTTTAATTGTGGGGTCCTGTAAAATCAAAACAACTGAAATACTTTCTTACTCCAAAAAAGGACTAAGTCTCAGTCACAATCAAATCAAAGCAAAGCCAAATTCTTAACAGTGTAAACAACTCAGTATCCACTGTCTTGGACTCATTCAAGATCTTCTGGGTTCCAAAGGACTTGAACAATGGCACTTTTCTGGCTCTGCCATCTGCAGGCACAGATGGCTTGTCTTACAGGCTCAGGCCAGCTCTATTCCTTACCAACTCTGTCCTTGATAAGTGTCTCATGGTCCCAGTGCCTCCAACACACTGGGATCTCCACTGCAAGTGAGGATGCTCCTTCACCAATATTCTGGTTAAATTATGTCTATTCACTCCAAAGTGATTAAATACTTATGTTTCCATACTGAGACAGCTGTAGGGACTTTGCATTTGGCACACTAATAAATGTGTAGTATATGTTCATTGAAACTGTGCTGGGCTAGACTGGCTTCTTTTTATAGAATCTAATCCTGCTACATGGTGCAAAGCTTCAGCTTCTTTCCGACTGCTTAAATCTCAAGTCTTCACTGCAATGGAGGCTGAATCGTCACCAATGGCCTCTCCTGGCCTCTTACAGTGCTAAGCTTCAGCTGCTCACCATGACCCCTTCAATTCTGCGGCTTCTAGTCTGCTAACCTGGGCTACATGGTGAGTCTAGTCCAGCTATGGAGCTCTGTCTTTTTCTTTCTAAAGACAATTTAGGGTCCCCTACTGCTGTCTGATGGATTCTATTCTTGCCTATGTCACCAGGCTCAATCACTGTCACTCATCTTCCCATTGGCAATCATGTGTTCAGTGTCTTACTTTCCCCAGCAAAAGTGTGATTTCTATGAGAGTTAAAAGCTTTATCAATATATATTCACCCAGGGTGATTTACTTCCATCTGTGAGAACTATGGTTGCTTTTACACATTGTCTAGGCTCCAAGTGTAATACCTGTTCTTAATACAGGTTTATAAGCAGTAATCATAAAGCATCTGTTCTGGGCCAGCATGGTTTCAATGAGCATGTATGACACTCTCAGCATTAGTGTGCCGAATGCAAAGTCCCTTCAGCTGTTTCAGCATTTAATCACTTTGGAGTAAATAGGCATAATTTAACCAGAATAGAATAGTGAATGGCTACTCCAGAGAGGTCTGGGGCTCAAGCAACACATTAAAGTGACAAGGTCTTGGCAGAGGGAAATGGGCAATCTCATCCAATGTTTGACCACACTGATCTATCTGGTTTTAGTTGTGCCCTCACATTTACATATTTCCAAAATCTACATGTTTCTTAGTTCAAAAGAAGAAGGTAATGCAACTTATTATAGAAAGGTTTTTATGGTAAATAGATGACAGGCTACATCACTTTAATTTCATTTGTGAATTAAACAACCTTTAACTGAGTAGGTTTTTCCATATTTGTAGGACCCTGGTTACTGCATGGGCTGTATTAGAACAGTGTTTGGGGATACCAGCATTGACTGTGTGGTGAACTGTGAATGAGAGGAGATAATTGGTGGTGATCTAACACTAAAATATAAAGTCTCCAAAGAGAAGGCATTCGTGAGCACTGAGAAATGGTTCTTAAAAATTCTGGGGCCCCAGGTGGAGCTCCAGGAGGCCAATAGACTAGAGAGAGGAGGGATTCTATGAGCAAGAGATATTGAGACCATGATTGGAAAAAGCACAGGAACAAATAGATGAACACAGTTCATGGAAATGCATGAACTGTGAACCAATAGCTGAGGAGCCCCCAACTAGATAAGGCCCTCTGGATAAGTGAGACAGTTGATGAGCTTGAACTGTTTAGGAGGCCCCCAGGCAGTGGGACCAGGACCTGTCCTGGGTGCATGAGCTGGCTTTTTGGAACCTAGGGCCTATGCTGAGACACTTTGCTCAGCCTTGGTGTAGGGAGGAGGGGACTGGACCTGACTCAACTGAGTCTAGCAGGCTGGGTTGATTCCCCAGAGGAGACCTTGCCTTGAATGAGGTGGGAATGGGGGGTGGATTGTGGGGGAAGGCTGGGGGGTGGGAGGAGAGAGGACAGGGGAATCCGTGGCTGATATGTAAAGTTAAATTAATTATAAAATAAAAATATTTTAAAAAAATTCTGGGGCTCATTCTGCAAGGTAGCAGAGCCATGCTAAGAACAACACCGGCTGCAGTCCACATGGTGACATTTTTATTTGTAAAATAAATATTTTATTTGTAAAAAAATGTTTTATTGTAAAATGCTGAGTGGTTATTTATTGATCTTTCAAGCAAATCACAGAGGAAATCGACAAGTTACTGCCTTAGACTTTGTTTACTTTGACAATTGTCTCCTCAATCGAATATGCATTTTTTCCAATGTGTGCTCATCAAAGCATTTCAAAGAAAAAGTGAAAGAAACTCCAGTCACTAGCTGTAGAAACAAAGAACAAACGGAAAGTCAATTACTGGTACTGGATAGATGGTTCCGCCCTTGCAGAGGACCTGGGTCAATTCCCAGCACCCATATGGTAGCTCATAACCATCCATAACTCTAGTCCTAGGGGATCTGAGGCCGTCTTCTGACTTTTACCAACACCAGGCATACATATGGTGCATAAACATACGTGCAGGCAAAACACTCATAGACACAAAATAAATAAATCTAAAATACATTTTAAAAGTCAATTCATGTATTTCTACTATTACTCTGTATCAATAATCAAAGAAGTGAATAATGAGAGAGATACTGGCACAATCTACTCATTTCTTGATTAGCAGTGAATATTATCAAAGTTGACACTACCAAGTTGATGATTACAAAAAATAAATAATATATTCTAGAGATACTAAGGGATTATCAAATAAAATACTACTTTAAGGGCCTGGAGAGATCTCTCAGTTCTTAAGAGCATCAGTTGCTCTTCCAGAAGACCGGGGTTCAATTCCCAGACCTACATGGTAGCTAAGAACTGTCTTTAACTCGAGTTGCAGAGGATCTGACACCCTCTTCTCTCCTCCACAGGTACTGCATGCACATGGTGCACAGACACAAACTCAGGCAAAATACCTATACACATAAAATAAAAAGAATAAATATCTAAAAACATACTGTTAATATGTATGTATATATTATATTATCATCTTTCCTCAAGAAAGATATGTTTTTCCACGTGATACTTTAGCTTAGTTTCTGAGAAGCTAGGCCATAACACTGTAAGAAAATGTAGTTCTCGTCTAAACATTCAATGTCTGTTTCACATTAACTAGAAGCTGATACCAACGATAAAACCTAGACACAGTTTGTTTTTAAAGAGGAGTAGCTGTGTGCTAAGTACGTGCTCTCTATTTTGATATTATCCTTGGCAAGTGAATCATTTCTGTTAATAAATCACTTCTGGGATGACTGGCAATTGTTTACTGAATGAACATCCCACTTGTCTCATCTGAGCCTTAAAGTTATATTTGAGTTCCCTGCTAGGGACTGCTTTTTGAGATTTGGGAGCCAAAAGTATAATAACGTCTAGAATTAAATATCACCATACTGTCAAGATTATTACTACAATAGTCTTCAAGGGAAAATGGCCCAACACAAAGGCAATGCTTTGGGGGACAATACTCAGAGTCAATGAAGTATTGTAGAGACACACTAAAACAAAACATCATTTTTGAGAACAGAGTGTCTTCCATGAAGGTCTTGATTTACACAATATGGTGTGAGGCCGCCCTTCAAAAAACTCTGAAAATGTTTCTGATGATGTTGAGTGATGTGCTTGATTTTTAACCCACCCACAAGGCTGCTATGTCTTTGATTTTCCCCATGATTTACAGTTACAACTCCTGAGAGAAAGGACAGTGTACTTTATGTTCTAGCATGGTAGTATTTTGTTCCCCATTGAAAAGCTTAATGTCTTTGGAACATAGCTCTCAGTGGAAAACTTGAAATCAAACCAGTTTTGGATTTTTTCTGATTCAGGCTTCTTGCCACTAGGAGATCGATCTGTGGTAGGTGCCTCATGAGGAAGGCGCCCAAGAAATGCTGTTCTAGGTGTGGTTAGTGAATGACTTGCAGACAGAAAAATGTTCTCTGTAGGTCTAGTGGAACAAAAGACATATGACTCTTTCCTTTCCACGGTGTAGTTCCTCAGTCCTTCAGAGTGAATATGTGGCAAGACAGACATGGGCTCACTGGGGCTCATTTGTCTAGTTTCTAACACAGCTTAGTATTTCTACAAAAACTACCCAAATGAGTCATCCTCTAGGGGGCAACAGAGTGTGACTCAGCCTCAGAATTGCGGGAATCAGGGAGGGATTGACCCTGAAGAATTCTGCAACAGTCTGAAACTCAAGAAAACAGTAGGCTGGCTTCCACTGTATTACTGTCATTAAGCCTATCTAGTATCCTGTAGTAATAGTAAGGGAGGCTGCAATGGACAAAAAGACCAATAACTGTTCTTCAGGAGCAATTGGATGGAATCCATGCCTCAGATCTGCACAACCCTACTCCCTACTGAACTCCAGTACCATCCTTTTAGTGTTCAGCCCCTGCATTTGCCGTACCTGGGATGGGTGGATAATTTTTGTGAGCTGCTATCAAGTCCCTCAGACTTTAGTGCTTTGAATTATACCATACTTCCTGGGCCGAGTGGCTATAGAAAGGTTAACTAGTGGTCACTCCCTCCCCCATGTAATAGGAAGAGCTCTGAGAATTATCCCTGCTTCCTTGCTATAGAAATAAGGATTCTGGGTGGGTGGGATTAAAATTCTCATGCTGGTTTCTTTCTTTCCTGCTTGCCTAGGAGAAAGCGAGACAGCTGTAAGCATAGTGTACTTTCCAGGTAGCTGGTAAGAAACCTGCCTGACAGGGGTGAAGAGGAAAAGGCAAAGAAGAAGAAAAAGAAGAAAAAAAAAGGAGGAGTTGGAGGAGGGGGAGGAGGAAGAGAAGGAGGAGGAAGGGAGGAGGAGAGAGAGGAAGGGGAGGAGGGGGAGGTGGGGGGAGGAGGGGGAGAGGAGGGAGAGGAGGGGGAAAGGAGGAGGGGGAGGAAGAGAAGGGGGAGGAGGAGAAGAAGAGGAGGAGGAGAGGAGGAGGGGGAGGAAGAGAAGGGGGAGGAGGAGAAGAAGAGGAGGAGGAGAGGAGGAGGGGGAGGAAGAGAAGGGGGAGGAGGAGGGGAGGAGGAGGAGTGGTGAGTGCATGTAGGTTGTACAAAGACATGTGTCATATTCCTAGTAAAAGTATAAAAAGGTCTAGTGGGGACAAAGGGTAACAGAAGGAGTATTAATTTTCAAACATCCATAATATTTCTTACCTCTGTTTCCTTCCACAAAGAGTTCTTTCTGGCTGGATTTTTCATGTAGACTTTGAAAGATGGGATAATACTTCTGTAAAAATCAAAGCATAGGGTAGAATACACTTGACAAAGGGCTGCATGCAAGAAGAAAAGTCACTGTGAGCTGCTCGAGTGGCTGGTAAGAGCTCCCTTAAAAAAGATTTATTTCTACAATTACGTGTATGTACGTGTCTGTGTAAATGTATGCCCATGTGTGGAAGTGTCTGCAGAGTCTAGAAGAGTGGGACAGATCCCTGGGAACTGTAATTACTGGCTGCTGTGAGGCACAAAATGTGGGTGATGGGAACCGAGCTCAGGTCTTCTACAAGAGCATTTGTGTTCTTAGTTGCTACTCCATCTTGATAGCCCACAAAGGGTGGGTCTTAGCAAGAAGAGAGGTCTAGATGCAAGAGGATGAGACATAAAGGCATTGTGGAAGGATCATTCCTAAGGACTGTGTTAGCTATTATAAAGAGATGAAGAATAAGAAAAGTATGCAAAAAATACTAAGTCTTGTGGCTTGTATTCAAGGTACACTATGTGTCTTCAGGCACTTTCCCCTACCGGGAGACCTGTCAAGGCTCCAAATGGTTTTACTATTTGGGAATAGTTCAGGTGGGGACAGCCACCCACTCACATTTAAATTACAATTCCATAGTATATTGATCTCTAATATGGTTATCACTTTCCTTACTTACTTATTTTAGCTCTTTCTTCACTTTATATTTAACCACACACTGTCTCAAGGAGCAATAAACCTAAAACGTATATTAGAAATGTATTTTTAAGTCAACAATAAAAAGAACCCTAAGCTTCAACTTAGTATGGCCAGGTTTTTTATTTCCAAGAACCGTAATTGTTACTTGTGGAATTTCCTTAGAATGGCCAAGGCTTTGACTCAATAGCTATAGTTCTGGAATGATTATCTGGGTGGAGGCACTAGTCTGTTGGAAAACTTGGGATAGTTCAGCTCCATATGCTGCAAGAGATTTATTGATAGGTCTGCTTGGCAGATCCAAAACACACAGGGTGTGTTTGGTTTAAATTTTACACTGAATTCCCTTCGTGTTTGGTATTTGTGCTCTTTTTCTTTTAACTATTTTTTTCTAGCTTCATCTCTCCTGTTCTAATCATGGTGACAACACTTACTAAAATATGATCTTAGGATTAACATGCAAGGATCACACTCAGAGCATGTTAAGGAGTTTGTAAGAGAGTTAGTTACTTAAAAATGCACTTCTGGAAACAACCACAAAGCTGTGAGGAATGGGGGTAAGTTTAGAGACTAGAGGGTTACAGGACCGGGGCTCAACCAAGCAACGTGGACAGGCACAGTTCTGAGCCACAGTATTAAGATGTGTGCTTCAAAACTCCTCTTTCATGGTATTTGAGTTGAAACTGATTTCCTTGCTGTGTTTTCTAAGATGTCACTGTACCTAGACATGTGGAATATGGATATAAACCGATCAGTTCCAGGGGGTATGGTATTCTAAATACAAGAGTTAATTTTAGGTGTATTTATATTATCATTAGTGTGTGTGTGTGTGTGTGTGTGTGTGTGTGTGTGTGTGTGTGTATGTGTGTATGTGTGTGTGATGCATGTACAAGTGCTGAAGGATGCCAGAAGAGGCTGTTGACCCCTTGGGGCTGAAGTTACAGGTGTTCGCGAGTGGATATGTGAGGGTGCTAGGAACCAAAACCATTCATTTCTGGCACTCTGTAAAGCAGTAGGCGCTCTTAATCACTAAACCATTTTTCTACACCTGAAAAGGTTAATTAAAATTTTTTTGAATGATTTGTTTTATCTCTAAAATGTTAGTGTGCATATGCCCAAATAGGAAAAGGAGAAATTTTTAAGAAGAATCTCTAACTAAATTTTTATACTGTATGTTCATTAAATTTTAAGCCTAATCACAAAAGATTTAGTTTCTCCTCTCCTGTTTACAATCCATTCAATATTCTTTTTTTCTTTTCCAATTCAAAACATCAGCAAAAGTAATTTAAAAGTGTGCCTTTCCTCATCTGAATATACACCAGCTGTCACAGGAAGCTGGACAGATCTGATCTGACATTTGCACTGATACTGGTCTATTTGTGAATAGGTCATATATGTCTGGAATCTCATTCCTCTGTTTTCTTCTTGCACCTATTAAGACACTTTAGTATTTCTTATTTTGGAGAATCATTGTACCAAACCAGAATGCCTTCTTTTTCAGCTAATATAAATTAAAATATCATGCATACAAATCTATTTTTTAAAAAAAAATTAGTCAAGCAGATATTTGTTACATCTACAGCATTTAAAATCAGGCCCAAATTTTGTAAACAGGCAGTTTCCAAAAACCACATATATTACAAATCCAAGGATAAATGAGATCACTTGTTTCAAGCTTGTTTGAATTTTATTTGAACTTTAGGGCTGATGTGGCACCCATGCATACATTCCTGAACCACAGGCAAGAAGGGAATGCTACGATCTATTCCTCTTGGGCTTGCCTGACACTAAAAACTCAAGAACTGGGCACTGTAATTATTTCAAGCACACATGATTCACAAATGAATTAAGACAGAGGCTGCCTGCTGGTTTCTGCTGATTTTGCTGATACACTGGAGGAGCTGGAGTTTCCAATGCAGGAGTGATCTCGGGAGATATTTGGTAGTTTCGTGCATCTAAAGAGTAGAGAAAGGCCAGTTGCAGATTGCCTCTGGAGCTCAAGGATGTATCTTCCATGACTTGGGCTGCAGTTAAACACACAGAACAAGGTCAACAGTCCTAAAGACAGCTTTCAGATTCCACACCTGCCTAACGGTGGTCAAAATAGCAACTTCCTCTGTGGGCCAACATTACAGAATCTCTCTATAATGATTGTGGGGTATAAGCTAGACTCTAGTCCTGCATGTCTTCAGTGTCTCTTAGAAGAATCTTGTTCTTTGATTTAAATCGTTTTCTGTTTAAAAGACTTCATTTTTCTGCTATCTTAATTGAATCCACATTGACAGCAAAGTTTGTAGAGAAGCTAAAGATCTACTTCCCACTAAAGAATGGGGTAACAGTAATCATTGCCAGCTGGTGGGGAAGCATTTAAGCCATTACTAGCATTTACCTGGAATGGGATGCCCATGGAAAATACAGATGGGGTGAGAGTGTCATGTCACAGTCTGAGGACGCAGTGAGCCCATTTCACAAAAATGCAGAGTCTGATCACGTGACTTTCTGAGTCACAGCGTAGGTGGGATGTCGGGAGATGCGACCTTTCCCACTCCATGGGATAAGATTCACCTTTCCTTAGTGATCTTTTGCTGATCTAGCGCTGATTTCCCTCCATTTTATCCGGCACAGCGCTCTTCTAAACTTGTAAGCAAAAATCTCTTCCCAGATGCCAGAGTGTCATGTTTCCAGAGCCACAGCTGGAAAGAAGATGATTTACCCTTCAAGACACTGCAAGGTTTTCTAAAAAGAAGTGAAGAAATACGCTGTAAAGCAAAAGAAATTCCTGTGAGAATCTAATCTGTAGGTTATAGATGTTACCACATGCCTCATGCTGTGGAAGCATCTTATGTCCTACCAGAATGGAATGGCTTATTTTATTTTTTTTTTTGTGTGTGTGTGTGTGTGTGTGTGTGTGTGTGTGTGTGTGTGTGTGTGCTGGGATTCAGCCCCAAGCCTTATATCAGCTAGACAAATACTCTAGCACTGAATCACATCACATGCCACTTAGATTTAAAAATGGCATTTATGATATTAGTACAAATCTACGCTCAGTATGTATTACTTGCTTTCCCATTGCTCTGATAAAAACACTATGACCAAAAGCAACTTATAGACTAAGGAGTGACTGTGGCTTATGTTTCCAGAGAGATGGGTCTGTTACGGCAGGAAAGCGTAGCGGCCACCAGCAGGCATCGTGACCACAGTAGGAAGCTGAGAGTTCACATCCTCAACTACAAGCAAGAAGCACAGACTGAACTGGAAGTGGGGTGAGGTTCTAAACCGGAGGTCAAATGGCCCTTTCACAGGGGTCGCCTAAGACCATCGGGAAAACACAGACATTTACATTACAACTCACAGCAATAGCAAAATTACAGCTATAAAATAGCAATGAAAATAATTTTATGGTGTGTGTGTGTGTGGGGGGGTCACCTCAACATGAGGAACTATATTAAAGGGTCACGGCACTAGGAAGGTTGAGAACCACTGTTCTGCACTCTCAAAGCCTGCCTCCAGGGATATACTTTCTCCAGCTAGGCCCAACTCCCTAGACCTTCCTAAATAATGCCACAGACTGGGAGCCATGCTTCTTTCAAATCACCACAGTGTGAGTTGATACCTCAATAGGAAGTGAAATCTTGTTTTAACCGGTGACCAGTGTATACATATACACGGGTCTGGGCTAAGGGGTGTGCAGCTGAGCTCAGCACGGTCACTATGTAGAAGACAGTCATATAGAATTCTTGCTTTATATGCCACTGTGACATGGGATGCAAAACTGTGTGCTCAAATCATGGTTCCATGTTGAATGGCCAGTATGGCTCAAGAATTGGGAAGACAGTAGTTCCCCCCAAATCTCTGACCATGATCGCCGGAAGAAGGAAAAATGAGCACTGAGTGGCAAAAATATAAATGGCATATCATACAGGCAACCATCATCTAAATTAGTGCTTCTCGACCTTTCTAAGGCTTCCACTCTGTAATACAGTTCCTCATGTTGTGGTGACTCCCACACATAAAATTATTTTTGCTGCTACTTCATAACTGTAATTTTGCTGCTTTCATGAATTGTAATGTAAATACCTGATATGTAGGATATCTGATATGTGATCCCTGGGAAAGGGTCATTTGATCCCCCAAAGGGGTTGCGACCTACAGGTTGAGAACATTTGCTGTAAAGCATCCTAGCAATCATGAGTGTGAAGACTCACCACAAACTATTGCCACCATTTAAGATTTAACTAACAACAGCAAATGCCTTCTTTTCAGGTTATCATCCTGTCTTAGTTAGGGTTTCTACTGCTGTTGACCAAAAGCAGCTTGGGGAGGAGAGGGTTTATTTGATCTTACAACTCTCAGGTTTCCCTTCCTCACTGGGAGAAGTCAGGACAGGAACTCAAGAAAGAGACTTAGTGGTAGGAACTGAAGCAGTAACCATGGAGGAACACTGCTCACTGGCTTGTTCCCCATGGCTTGCTCAGCCTGCTTTCTTATACAACCCAGGACCACCTGCCCAGGGGTCGTACCACCCACAATGCCTTCCACATAAATCCTTAATCAGGAAAATGCCCCACAGGTTTGCCCACAGGCCAATCTGGTAGAGACATTTTCTCAACTGAGGTTCCTTCTTTTCAAATAACTCTAATTTGTGTCAAGTTGACAAAAAAACAAAACACCAACAACTAACCAACCAACCAAACAACAAAAAACCCCCAACTAACCAGTACACATCCTCATTACAAAGAGGAAGGGTGAATTAATCTATCTGGAATTGTAGAAGTGGGACAGAACTGTGGAGCGGCAAAGCTTATTCATGAAAAAAATACATTATGCAAATAGCGTAAAATTGAAAGGAACATAAAGGGGATATATAGTGAAAAGAGCTTTCCTTTTCCCATGGTCCATCAGACTCAGGTACTAGGGAACCCTAAAAAGCTGTTACCAACATCTTGTGTATCACTCTGTATATGCATATACAAAACACAAAAGTATATATAGTTATGCTAAAAATGCAGTTAGGAATTGGTATTATAATGTTTCTTTTCTACTAACATACCCATTGACTAATCTTGATCATTATTATGTATTAGTGAAAGCAGTTTTGCTGTGTTTGTCAGCTCCTACAGTTCCCTAGCTCTGTTAAGTTCCAGCCATATAACAAGCCTTACTGGAATAGCCCCAAGTCTTAACAACGTTTTGCAGGCAACGCCTCACTGGGTAGCCTTGTTTCTATAGCTTTGGCCTCATGCTTACACATGAAAGATAAATTCCTAGAAACAGCATTTTAGTAAAAAGATACGCGCATTTTAAACTTGCTAGCTACTTTCAAACTACCCTCCAGAAGGATGGCTCCTATTATCCCAGGTATTTTGATTTCTATCAATCTGATAAAGGGGTATTTATTGTGGGCGTGTGTGCGTGTGTGTGTGTGTGTGTGTGTGTGTGTGTGTGTGTGTGTGTGTGTGTGAGATCTGTTTTCCCATTCCTAAGTGTTCATATCCTCTGTCTCCTGAACTATTTAGTCCTTTCAATTTGATTTAAAGGAGTAAAGGTGTTATAGGTGTTATTGTGTGGATAGGTGGATAGAGCTTTTTCTTTTTGTTTGTTTATAGTACTTTTGTTCTGGGCAGAAATTAAATTTCATTTATCTGTTTTTAGTGAGTAACTTTATCTTTTAAACTATCCTTTACTTTACTTACAGGCTTTAGAAAGCCATTGCTATTTTGAAAGTGAAAAAAATTCTTCTATAATTTCTTTTCAGTATGTTTATGGTTTCCTTCCTGCACTAAAAAAATCTGGCATTCTTTTTCATATGAAAAGAAAATTGAGATTTTTTTCCCCTTCGATATTATAAAACTCCTTTAACGACTATATTTTCTTGTTATCTTTTTCATGCTGTGATAAACTCCCACAAACAAAAGTGACTTTATTTTGACTTGAGGTTCTAGAGGAGTAGAGTCCATGAGTGCAGGAAAGGTGGAATAAACAAGGCGAACAGGCAAGGAACTGAGGGTGGCCGTGGCAGGAGCAGGGAGCTGATCACATTTTTATCCTCACAGGAAACGGAGAGAGGGGGAGAGAGAGGACAGAAGGAGAGAGGGATGGAGAGAGGGAGAGAGGAGAGAGGAGAGGAGAGGGAGAGAGAGAGAAGGAGAGAGGAGAGAGGAGAGAGGAGAGAGGGAGATGGGGAGAGAGGAGAGGGGAGAGAGGGAGAGAGGAGAGAGGAGAGAGGGAGAGGGGGAGGGAGAGAGGGAGAGAGGAGAGAGGAGAGAGGAGGGAGAGAGGAGAGAGGAGAGAGGAGAGAGGAGAGGGGGAGAGAGGAGAGGGAGAGAGAGAGGGAGAGGGGAAGAGAGGAGAGGGGGAGAGAGGAGAGGGGGAGAGAGGAGAGGGGGGAGAGGAGAGAGGGAGAGGGGGAGAGAGAATGGGAATTGAGGACCTCAAAGCCTGGCCCTAGCACTGCCCTGAGCAAGTCTTCACCTCCCTAAACAGTGCTAATGGCTAGGGACCAAGCACTCTCGTGCATGAGCCTATGTAGGACATTTTTATCTAAACCACCACAGTACAGGATGTTGTCTTCTTGTGATTATCAGAGATGACCCGCTGACATTCCATCTGCCATGGACCCCTTGGGACTCAGTAATTCATCAGAACCATTCAAACTGTTTCTTCCCAGCAAGGTCTGTGTCTTTTTTCATTATAGCTCATAACTGACAGACAGTGGTGTGTGCACAGCATGCAGATACAGATAAGCCACCGACAGACGGTTTCCTCAAGTCTCCTGTAGTTCAGCTGGTAGAGAGCAGGGCTACTCACGTGTGTAAGATGCTGATTCCCTTAAGTGTGTGGAACAGAGGTCTGCCACACTGCCTTATTTTTCAGATCTCCAATAGCATTTGCTAGGCTACATCATGCAAGGGGTCATGTGCTCGAAGGTGACAAGTCATGGGACTTTTACAAGGTACAA
This sequence comes from Peromyscus eremicus, assembly GCF_949786415.1. Lineage (NCBI taxonomy): Eukaryota > Metazoa > Chordata > Mammalia > Rodentia > Cricetidae > Peromyscus > Peromyscus eremicus. Next base: position 40,738,528 of record NC_081435.1, read on the forward strand.
TAAGTGGAAGGCATCGATCACAGGAATTCTACCCTCATGAATAAATTAGTCCTGGATTGGGAAGGCAGGTGATCAAAAGGCCACACCACACGTCAGACGACTCTTATCCCCAGAAACCTTTTTTTTTTCTTAAGTCCAGTCATGTGCCATGAGCTCATAATCACAGTGCCATGTAGGCAAACATGGTGGACCCCCCAAAATGAGGATCACTGGGCAGCTAGCCTGGCCTACTTGGGAGCTCCAGATTCAGAAGAGATTCTGTCTCAAACATCAAGGTGGACAGCACCTGAAGAATAACACTTGAGGTTTACCCCTGTTTACAAGCACAGCACACATGTACACGCACACACGCACAAACGCACACACAAACACAAAGATAGGAAAGTGTTACCAAGTCAATAAAAAACAGGCTATTTTATGAAAGCATTTTCTAGATTTTTCTAAACTACCCAAATGATTAGGTTTATCTGTATTTATCAACTCTTTAACACTACCTCCTGAGGGTTAAAATCTTAGTGGTTCTCATGTGATGACTTCAGTCAATATGGATGATGCCAATATCCACGATCACGTGAAGAGCATGTACAGGTGATCGCTGGGAAGAACAGATGTGGGCATCTTAAAAATTAAAAAAGGAAAGACTAGGAGGTGGTTCAGGCCAAAACTCAGCACCATACTAAGTGCTACGCACGGAATATTCCATGGAGTAAAGAAAGGAAGACTGTTATCTTATGTAAATAAGGCAACTTATTTAGAGCAGTGAAGTGATTTGAAATCACATAGCCAGTGAATGCTGAGGTCAGGCTGGGACAGTTCTCCAAAGCAGAGCAAAAGAAAGTCAGAGGTCTGAGACCTGGGAGCTAAGCACGCTTGGAAAAAAAGGAAGATAATATGACAGGGGACGCTGCCCGTCAAGTGACCTGAGCTGTATCTTCCTAGGACACATTTCTCCGTAGCCAAGTCCCTAGACGCCACTTCTGGGTTGGGTAGGACGGAACGAAATGCGGTAGTTCCCTCCCTGAAGGCACAGAAGTTGGCCACTTGAGAACCAGTGGAAAGAAGACTGGTCAAAGGAAATGCAAGAGCTCATCATTCCCACCAGCTGGGCCACTCTTGAACCAGGACACGGCAAGAAGATCAGGGCTTCGACCAGGTCAACAAGGGGATGAGGAGGCACCCAGGGAATGCCTATGCTCTGCATCTGCCTGGCACACCCGCCCACTGACCACACAGCTGTCCCTGCTGAGACTTGTGAAGACTCTAGATTAGGCTGGAACTATCTGCTACAACCTGGAGAGAGGAAAGGATACAGGAGGACTGGTCTGAGCTGGTGCGGAGCTCCAGAACCCTGTCTTGTATCTGTACATTTTCTAGGTTTCCCCCAAAGTTATTCTGGTCTTGAAGCCTGCCTGGCAAGGCTCAGGTGGCCAGGGACCACATGGAAAAAACCTTGTCTAGTATTATGCCACTGAGGGTTCTCAGGAAACTGGCAAATGTTCAAAAAGAATTGTATGCGTTTCTGGGATTTGGGCTACCTAATCTTTTTTAAAATAAGCTCTCAAATAGTTTGTGTGACTTTGAACTTAGAGTTTAGGAAACTGTGCGGGAAGAAATCTGACTGTAGCACATAGATTTTTTTTTTAAAGAAAATATACTTCAACTTTCTGTAATATGTATTTTATTGTAGATACATGTATATTATTGTTTTAGGAACTTGATTATTTGATCGAGTATTATAGGCAGAAGTGACTCAAAGTTACTTAAAACAAAACTCATAAATAAGGAAAAAAATCCTAATATTTTATCAATAAAAGGCCTTATAATAAGCATATGCTATAGTGTATATTCTGCCTAGTAATCAAGGCTTACCGTTTACAGCTATGAATTCTTAGTTTTACATCCTTCTTAGGAGCACTAAAAGGTTCATTTTCTTTGTAGTCCCTTTTTGTTCCAAATTGAAAAACAGAAGAAGAGGGAAGTAGTTGTGTTGGATAGTTAACATAGTCAGCCCCCGTGTGTTTCGTAATGGTAAAATAATTTATACATTTAAAGTAATGGTGGACGCAGCATGGGCTTAGGACCGGTCACAGCTGGTCTGAATTTTGCCTTTGTCCGGTATTGCTCTGTGCTTGTGGACAGTTTCTTTGACCTCTCTGAGACCTCTTCAGTCTTTTCTTCTGTAGGATGGCAACAGTGAAATCCATCTTGGAAGGTATTGAAGAGAATAGTGGCCTCTAGTCGTTACTTAATAGTGGTGTTGGTTATTATTACAAGGAATGTAAATTGTCAGCCCGGAGCAAAATGTATTTTCTTTGAATGTAAAATAGATTCCTGGACTGAAGCTGGCTGCAGCTACTGTGATACCAATGAAACCACAATCCACTCGGATTGTGGGGATTTCTTCCTGTTTAGCGGGACAGAAAGACAGAAGTCTGAAGCTGATTCCGCCATGTAAAACTAGTGTAGCAGGAATGAAACAAGGACCCTAGGGGTGAAAGGGCTTGGGGTCCCCCAGAGGGTGCCTCAACCAATCTCTGCCATGGTTTGATTATTTCTAAAATACTGAGGGTGGGAGCCTCTTTGGGTTGACATGAAAGACGTGATGTTTGGTTCTGGAACGTCATTCATCAGTATGTTCCCCCGACCCATGGCTATAAAAGTATTTGAAAATGAAACAAAATTGAGTAGTGAAAACTCTCGGTAGGTATTTTTCCTTTAGAAGATGAGGTGCTCAGGCAGCCTGCTTGGAAAAGATTATTTTCTGCTCTGGTCAAAGTGGCCTACTTTCTTTTTGTGTTGAAGGGCTTTGAAAGGAGAAGTTATTTGTATTTTCCCAGGGAGTGTCCACTTTAGGAAGAAAGAAAATTATATGCCTGAAGAACATAGTTGGCCAGTTTATTGTTTATGTCTACCCTGGGCTAGCAAGGAAATACGTAGAATTTGAGTTTATTTTTTTTCTGGGAAATATAAAATACAATGTCTCATCTGATTTTATTCTCCTTATTTAGTGGCACTTAAAGGTGGCTTCTCTGATCATGGGATCACAAATTAAACCAAACCAGACTCGCAGAGAAATGGAATAAACAAAAGAAATAAAAAATTTACTTTAAAAAGTTAAAAGAATGTTTTAACTATTTAAGTACATTTGGACCCCTCTAATGTGTTGATTTTTTGGCAAACTTTACAAAAGCAATTCTTCTGCAATTATTTCATATGAGAAAATCAGCACTGAACGCAGCTGAAACATCAAGGGATCCTCATCATGAGTAATGTGTCATGAGGTTATTCTTATACCAAAAAGACTTTTGCAAATCACACAGAAAATGAATTAATTAGTAAAGTGTAGCAAGTGCTCCAGGAGTCTTTGAAGCTGGTGTTGGGGGGGATAACCTCGTTCATTTGTGCCAAGTGCCCTCTTCTGGTCATTGTGAGTAATGTTTGCTAGCTTACTCCGTTTTACCATGAAGCTCACGACGTGCAATTGCACATGTACTCTGTGCTGGGCTCCACCTTCTGAAAGTAGAGGACATTTAATTTATTGGAGTTGAACTCATTTGCCCGCTTCAGTCCAGCACTTTTGTTCACCAAGCAGTGCTTGGCTAGCCCTCTGTGGCGGGGCTGGCCTTTGGTGAACTGGAGAACTTACCCATCTTTTTGGCTTCACTTTCGGCCCAGGGAAGCACATTTATGGTCTGTTTATATAACAGAGAGTGACAGACTTGTGGGACAGAAAGGCCACCTCCAACATGAACAGGTCCAGAAATGAAGATCTTCCCAATATCACCCCCATGAGAGCTTGCTGTATGCACCCCAACATTCTCACACCCAGGGAAGAGGGTGCCCACTGAGATCAAGTGTTCCATGTGAAATGCTACTGGCTTACGCACTTTGCCATATGTTTTGGGAATCAGGAAGAATGGGGTAGAACTCAGAGCCAGAAGCCTATTACGGAGAAGCTATGATCATATTATGGGTTCTCAGGAAAGCAGCTTTGAAAGAACAAAATGGTTTTAGCTTATAAGCTATAGACCCTTAGAGTGGGCATGTCTATAAATGTCTCCTAGTTCAATCTCTAGTAGAGGATATACATGAAGTGTCAACTTGTTCTGAGAGATATGATAGGTGTGTTCTCCTACACAACCAACCACCAAACAAACAAACAAACAGCCATCACCACCACTAGGCTTGGTGACTGTTACAAATTGGTTGGATTTGCTGCATCCAGTGTTCTACAGCTCTGAGGCAAATAAATCTGCATCAAATCCATCAACACATGTTGAGTCGTGACACGGAGAGCGAATGTGTAACTGTGCAGATCCGTGGACCGCTTCCTGTGCCACAGGCAAAAGTGTCCTGGGTCTATGTCATCAGGAGTCCCTGTCTTTGGTCAACGAAACAGTAATGGACTGGCTTGCACGTTTATATGTAACACACAATCAAAACCTCGACCTGACAATAGCACCCCCAGTGGGCTAGAGTTTTCCCTGGATTCTCTAGGTATCTATTTACTTTCACTGTGTGGGAGGTACTACACCAACCTCAGCAGCTGACGAATGTCCTATCCCACGTTGGTAATAGGCTGTCTGTAGACATGAGTACATTTAGCATCCTCAGAATATGTAAACACACAGACGATATGTTTCTTATCAGAAATCAAAGTTCAGAAACAGTTTCACAGATGTTTACGTCTTGATGTTTTAAACAATCCAATAGCTCAAGCCCACCAGGGACTTGATGTCTAGCTATTGCCCTCAAGAAGATGAAGGGAGTGAATTCATTCAACACAGACAGCCTAGACCATACTGTGGTTTCAATACTAAGAGTTAATATTGTGTATATATATGTTTTTTCGAGGCAGGATTTTGAATTAAGTGAATCAACAGGAAATTGTGCTAACTCTGTGATGATGGGACCAGCATTGCTTGTCAGGTCCTCATAAGGAGGACAGCTATGGGTACATAACAAGTGATGCCTGGAGGGGTAAGAAAAAAGAGATTATTTTAAGACTGGTTTTATTTTCATTGGGTGTATACTGACCCAGTGATTTTTTTTTTTAATTTTCTCTTTCAAAAGTTGAATGAAAAGATAAGCACCCATTTGGAATCTGTTTCACTGAATTTAGAAGGCACTGGTAATTTCACTAGATCCAGACAAGTGACAGAAACGAAGGCATTTCAACTGTAAAAATGTTTCCACCCTATGTAAAAGAATAATCCAAGAAAAGTAGCGTGGAGAACAATTTTTATTTCATTTTATTACTAAGAACGAATTGACAGAGCACTGGCAAACCAGAATTCCTGTAACTACAGAACCACAAACTCACAGGATGATGAGTGACTGCCATGTACATAGTGCCTGAAACTAACAGTCATAGGTCTCAAAAATAATTGTATTTTTCTGCTTTCTTGCTCATCGCTTCGTGGTTTGAATCCTCCCTGGACCCTATGGCCACTGGCGCCATATCTTCACTGTTAAATAAGCATCTTGAGGGTCTGCAAGATGGCTGAGGGGATGAAGGCCTTGCCGTCAAACTTGATGACCTGAGTTCGATCCCTGTGGTGGAAGGAGGGAACCAGACTTGATTATTTGGATTCTGGCTTTCATACATGTGCTGTGGCTTGTGTGCACACACAAACACAAAAATAAAGTAAAGAACATGTCGCCTAATTAAAATAAGGCAAGAATGTTTTCTCCAAGTTTATATTTGGGTATGTGACTCAAACATGAAGGAGACTGAATATTTGTGTGTGTGTGTGTGTGTGTGTGTGTGTGTGTGTGTGTGTGTGTGTGTTTGTGTGTGTGTGTGTGTGTGTGTGTGTGTGTGTAGGAAATAGGGTAAGAAGTAAATAAAACTTACAGGGAAACACAAATATATAGAATTTCCTCAAAGCCTTTCTCTTACCGGGTACCAGCAGGGGTTGTGATTATGTATATATGTGGTTCTCGTGGAGTGAAGACCAGCCTTTCCTCTGTGTTGATATCAGTCCTGTCCATGGGAACAAATATTCTCATTTTAGCTGGCTCTTTTAACAGGAAGAGCAAGTGAATATGAAGACTTCCTCAAAAGAATTTAGTCATCAGTCTTAGAGTGCTTAATTTAATTACTTTTGTTTATCTCACTTTAGGGGCACTATCTAAGCAGCATACGTTAAGTCATGGTCTCACATCTATCCTTAGGGAAGTTCACAGGTTGCATTCCTTGCTCATCAAGGGCATTTTTGCCTCTAGACTCATGATTACAATCTGAATAGTTTAGCTTATTTCTGAAAGATACAAAAACTGCTTATTTATAGTATAGGTCAACGATCTTAATATATTCAATAAAAAGGGTAGTCACAGGTATTGACCTGAGTTTAAATGAGAATTGAACATTGCTGATATAAGACAATAAAGGACTTGGGAATTTCTTGGGCTAATAAATTAGGCAACAATACATTTAATTTTTAGCCTAAAGGTGAAGAGAGTCATTTTAATCATTAGCTCAATATGCCAAATATTAACAAGAAATATCGCAACAAATTAGGACACACGGTTTTCCCAACAGTAGCACAGAAGTTAGGCACTGTCAAATAGTGTGCACCAGCAAAGAAAAGCTATTTTATTTTACAAATGGGGTTTCTGAGGACTGATAGACACTATGTGCTCCCTCTTGAAGTAGTTTCTTCAGGAAAGGAAACAAGAGTGCATATTAGAGACACAGAAGAACCGAGAAGGGCATTGTGGAATATGCCTTTTATCCCAGCACTTGGGAGAGAGAGGTAGACAAAACTCTGAGTTTGAGGCCAGCCTGATCTACAGAGCAAGTTCTAGGACAGCCAGGGCTACATACAGAAATCCTGTCTCAAGTCCACAGAGAAGAAAAAATATATATATATAAAGTGAGAATGAAAGAACTATGGTAAAATGTCAAATGGCTTCATATATGTAAGTGTAGTCTTTCAAAGAAAAGATGGCAGAAAGAAATTAAAAAAAAAAATGGCCCACACTCTCCAAACATGTTGAGAGTTAAAAGTTTACAGGCTCAATAAGTATAATCCTAGGTTTAAGAAACACCATGGAAAGATTAATCACAACCTAATTTTGCAAAACTTCTAATAGGAATAAAAAATTTCAAAAGGAGCCTGAAAGGCAAACAGATACAATTCTCATCATATTTTTCGAATAAATACTTCAAATGATAAACTAATGGAAAATATTTTTTGAAGAATTAAAAGGGAGAAAGCTGACAACTAGGACCCTGCGCCTAATCAGTTTTCAAAAATATGAAAGGTAAAATAAAGATTTTTTTCTGAGATATTCAAAGGCTAAGAGAATTCATCAGCAGATCAGAACTACACTAAATAGTAAATGAAGCCTCCCGGAAAGGAAAGTAGTAGCAACAGAAACAGACATTAAAAAAGCAGGGCATTAGGAAAGGTCCAAGCCCAATACTGCCTTATGTAAAGATGAAAATGTATTTTCTAAAGCTACTTGAAATCCAATCACTGGGTTGGAGAGATTGCTCAGGGGTGGAGTGCCCGCTTCTTTTCCAGAGGACTTGAGTTTGGTTTCCTAACCACAGGGCTGCTCACAACCATTTGCAACTCCAGCCAAGAAATCTGACACTCTTTTCTGGTCTCTGAGGACACCTGCACACATCCATACACACACAAACACATAAACAATTAAAATAAAATACTTCAAAAGATGACTGTTTAAAATAACAGCAATGTATTGTATAACTTATAACAATAAAATGCATGAAAATGATACTAAAAATCCAGAAGGGAGAAATAAGTAATCTCTGCAGGAAATGGTATTATCCCAAACAAACCAGGTTCTTGCTAAGCCAATGGGTTGCCCTCTGAAGACTGACAGCAGGCTCCATTGCTGAGGACAACACCCACACAACTCATTGAAAGTGAAGATGTCGAGCTGGTGCCTACATGGAACATTCATCCTTATGTTCTTGTATCTTTACTGCAGGAAGGTACTCTGTAGGCCACCAAAGAGAAACATAAACACCAACCCAGCCACAAAACCTTTTACCTGCAATCTGTCCTGCCTGCAAGTTGTGCTAGGGCAATGGTGGCACAGAACTTGTGGGAGCAACCAACCAATATCTGACTTGACTTAAGGCCCACTCTATTAGATGGGACCCATACCTGACACTGTTTGTGTGACCAAGAACCAGAGACCAGATAGCCCAGAGACCCAGGGTAAAACCAAATACTACTGGTCTAAAACAAACAAAACAAAACAACAAAAAAATAAATATCAATAAAATGACTCTTAATTATATTTTGCTGTATTCATAGATCAGTGCCTTATTCAGTCATCGTCAGAGAAGCTTCCTCCTGCGGGGGACGGGAACAGATGCAGTGATCCACAGCTAGACATTATGCAGAGAAAGAGGGGGAGGGGGGAGTGTGTGTGTGTGTTCTTGGAACACACCACTCTAAATGGATGTTCTCTCTGCTCAGTGTTCAGGGAATCCCACGAAAGAGGAGGCAGAAAGAGTGTAAGAGCCAGAAGGGATGAAGAAAGGATACCAGGAGAACAAGGCCCTCTGAATCAACTTAACAAAGCTCATATGAACTCACAGAGACTGAAGCAGCAGTCTCAGGGCAGACATGGGTCTGCATCAGGTCCTCTGCATATATATATATTATAGCTCTCAGCTTAGTATTCCAATGGGACTCCTGAGTCTGTGAATGAGTGCATCTCTGATTCTTTTGACTTCCTTTGGGACTCTTTTCTTTCTGTTTGGTTGCCTGGTCCAGTCTTTATTTGATGTTTTTTGTTTTATCTTAGTAAAATAGTATAGTATATTTTTATTTTGTCGTGCTTGGTTGTTATCTCTTAGAAGCCTGTTCTTTTCTGATGAGAGACAGAAAGGGAGTGGAACCAAAAAGAGTAAAAGGAAGGAAACTGTAAACAAGATATATCATATGAGAAAAGAATCTATTTTCAATAAAGAAAAAGAAAAAGAAATGATGTAACATCATTTATTCCATACACCTTCCCCAAACCACTAAAATAGCTCAAACAAATAAGAGGATACTTTAAATCGAATCATAAAAATATTCAATTCTTTAAAAGGGGAATGAATATTTATGAAACAGCTGGCATATGTCAACCTCAATAGTGTCAGGAAAGATACTCACAAAATTCAAAATCCATTCATATTAAAAGCTACAACAAACATGTAGGTCATGGTCAAATACTGTTTCCCTGAAGATGAAGAGTAAGAGGTAAATGTCTGCTTTCTTCACATTTATTCACTGCTACACTTGAGAGTCTAGTCATTTAATAAGATAAGAAAAACAAAGACATCTAGAATTTGAATGAATTTTGAATTTTTTTTATACAATGTTCTAAGACAGGATTAAAATTTACTTGTTTGTATTTGGATATTCATCTGCTGCTGCACCATTGGATAAATTAGACTACCCGTTCTCCAATGAGTTGCCCTGAATTTCCATCTTGTGGAAAATCAACTAAATATATAGATGCAGATCTGTTTCTATCCTCTATTTAATGTGTCTGTCTTTAAATCAATATCGTTTCTTTTCTTTCTCTTTTTCAAAACTGTCACTGTGTTATCTTTAACTTCCCACTCTTGTTTTAGAATTACTTGTCAACATCTACAAAAGAGCCTTTTGGCAGTTTGACTAGATGGTATAGAATCTATACATAAAACAAGGACTGGTAGCTTTTGTTAGGGAGTGGAAAGAAAGGAGAGACAGAGAGACAGAGAGAGACAGAGACTGACTCATTATGTAGCACAGGCTGGGCTAAATCTTGTTATATAACTGAGGTTGGCCTCCAATTAGAGATCATTCTGCCCCAGCCTTACAAGTGCTGGGGTTAAAAGTGAAAATTGTCTTTTTCCTAATATATTAATGTCTTCTGATTTCGAGCAGACTCTTTCTCCCCTCTTGCCTTTTCTCTCTTTACTTTCCCTCACCAATATATATGAAAGCCACACTCACATAAAAATCAGATACAGTGTAATCCATCAGAATTTAAAACATCCATTTTTTTGTTTTGTTGTTGCTGTTGTTTTGGTTTTTTTAAGACAGGGTTTCTTTGTGTAGCCTTGATTACCTTAGAACTAGCTCTGTAGACCAGACTGGCCTTGAACTCACAGAGATCCACCTGCCTTTTCTTCCCAAGTGCTGCGATTAAAGGCATGTGCCACCACTGCCTGGCTAAAATGTCCAATTTTAAAGGCTCTTTTGGAGAGAATGAAGACAAAGCAAAAATGGCTTTAAAAAGCCCCTGAAAGTTATCTACACCATAGTAGCTGTACTGAAACTTTGAAAAGACACTCAGGATTCAACAGCATGTAAACTACTGAAGTGGGAAAAAGATGTCAGCCATCTGCTCACCGAGGATCTATTAAGAGTAACAGATGTGCAACTGAACTGACGTTTAAAATTAGTCATCATTAGTCAAATCACAGTGGAAAACTGCAATGTACTAGAATAACCAGAGTTCCAGACTCACTCATATCAGTCCCTGGCAAAGGCAGAGACGATTCCTAACTCTCATGTACTGCTGTCGACAATATAAAATAATACAACTGCTTTGAAAAGCAATTTGGTGATTTCTTACAAAGACAAGCAGACACTTGCCAGATGGTCCAACCATCCTTCCTAGACATTCACAGAAGATGAAAGTTACATCCACTTGAAGAGTAAGATGCAAATACTCAGAGCAACTTTATTAGTGGTAGCCAGAAGCTGCAAACAACCCAAGTGCCCATCAATGTGGGAGTATAGTAACACATCTCAAAGCATCCACCACTCAGCAGGAAAGTAGCAATCTGTGAACACAACAATCTGGGTGAAACAAAACTATTTTTTTCCAAGTGAAAGAAGCCACAAAAAAAAAATAAATACTGTGTGGTTCTAATTTTGTGAAATTCTAGAAAATTAAACTATAGTGTGAGGGGTCATGGAGGTTGACCTAGCTTGGTGGGTCAGGTTGAAGGGGAAGGATAGCAAAGTTTAAGGAAGCTTGTAGAGATGATGGGCATGTTTACAGTCTTCATTATGGTGGTGGTTTTCATTGCATACACAAACATGTTCAATAGCATCTTACTTACTAAAATACCCGCACTGCCCACTTTCAAAGATGGAGGGAAAAAAAATCCCTCTTGTTATATATATACTGAAGACATCTGAATTGCCTTTTAGCAACATTGAGAACAGTTAGTTTTTATATTATTTACTTATTTTTGAGGCACTCTCACTCTATAGACCAGGCTATCTTGCACCAGTGTAGACCAGACTGGCCTCAAACTTGTAGCAATCCTCCTGCCTCTGCCTCCTGAGTGCTGGGATTGTAGGCAGGCATCTCTACACTGGGCTGGTTTTGGGGAGAGGAGGTAGTGTTTTGGGGGATAGGGTCTCATGTATCTTAGTATGACTTCAAAGTCACTTTGTGGTCAAAGATGACCTTGACTCTTGATCTTTCTGCTGTCATTTCCAAGGGCTGAGATTATGGCATAAGGAGTCACTATTAACAACTGAGAACAACTAATTCCTACAACTTCCTGCCTACTGGACAGGCCAAATAACCCCAAAGATCTAGGCTTAGCTTTTGGGTAGCTATGTGTAGATTATATTCACCTCTTCTAGACTTCCAGGGCATCTGTGCAAGGTGTTATTTGAAAACGAGTTTGTTTGCAAACGTAGACTTCAACAGCCACTGATTTATGAAACATTGGATACATTTTAGCTGATGTATCTAATATAGAAAGGTCTGAAATATGATGTATTGGGGGAACCCAGATACAATGTGTCTAATGACCAGAATGTCATCACTATTATAAAATAACTGGCCTCCAAACAGATGGGGAGAAGATTGGATTTTTAGTTGGATGATACAAAAGGTGGAATGTAGTGAAGAACTCCATTGGTTCTTAACTAATAAGGCTTCCTTCAGCTGCTGTGCCAATTCTCTGACATTTCTGATGCCTAGATATGTTCTGCCTGCACATCTCACACATCTACTGATCCCTCAAATTAAAAAAATAAAATTCTGACTTATTCTCTTCCTTCGTACTACTAGAATTATACTCAAGTGGTCCTTTACTACCAAATGTATTTTATAAGAGGCTAGAAGTTATGCTTATTTTTTATTATAAGTATTCTTTGATAACTTCCCACATACGTGTGTGTGTATGTGTGTGTGTGTGTGTGTTGCATTTGTGTTTTTTCATCCCCTACCTGTCTTATCTCCCTCAAACTCACATTATTACCTTCTTCCCATGCTGATATCTTGTTTTGTTTTGTAACCGAGTTAAGTCAAGTCTCTCTGAGGACAGTGGTTATGGGTTTTCTAGTGGAGCCTGGTGGGTTTGTTCAATGGGTACACATCTCAAGATAATGACTCCTCCCTCCTCCTTATTCAAAATCCTTTGGTAGCTAATTCAGCACTGTGGGCTAGGACCCCATGAGCTCCTACCCTAGTCCATGACTGGCTGTTTTTATGTTCAGTCCTACACAGGCCCAGAACATGCAGTCAGAGCTACTGTAAATCCGTGACTGCAAGGTTTTTAGTGAGCAGAGAAGATAACGTTTCACAGCCCTTATCCCCACCATTCAGATCTTCAAATCCTTCCCACCCCTTCTGCAATATTCCTCAGTCCTCAAGGAAGTAGTATAACTACGTTCTTTAGGACTGAGCACTCAAGAGTCCCCCTTTTTCAGCACCTTCAACAGCCAACAGCCTCTGCATCCACCCCCTGCTCATAGAAAAGAGACCCTTTCTAATTAGGCCAACAGTAGCATTTGTCTATGGGTGCAAATGTAGGTGTTTAGAAGGCAATTTAATGCAATGCCAATTTAGCTAAACAACAGCGCTAAGTTCCCCGCTAAGACTTATGGCCTCCCTTGCCTTGAATTTTTGACCATGTATATAGTGCCAGGCTTGAAATCCCTCCCTTGGAGCACACCTCCAGTCCATTTGGAAGCAGTTGGTTGCTCCATAACAGTATTGCAGCAGTAGGCACTCGTGCCTGCTGGGCTGGTATTGCCCTTCATAGGGTTCACATCTGGGTAACACTATTGATGTCTTTTCTTTCTTAGTAGTCTTCATAGTACTTTATATACAATTTTTAAAAGTTTAACATTAATAAAAAATATAGTAAAGCTTGTTTCATACAAACTATTCTTAAGGAAGCAAGAAACAATTTGGTCCTTCAGCCATTCTATAAAACTGGATAGATCATGATTGACATTTGACAATATCACACAGAGGAATCTGAGCCAGCATTAAAATGAAATACAGAGTATATACACTTGAGAATTTGGGGAATGTCTCTTCAATTGTCTAAGTTCTACATACCCAAATTAAGTCAATACTAAATTCTATCTTAAGATTTAATGATTTGCTAGCCCTGTGGTTATCAGGCATCTCATGTTTAAAGAATTGTCACTCTGTTCTGTGGTTCTTATCTAAGGATTATGTATAACAGTCCACTGGATATTCTTTTTTCTTTTTAATGTCATAATGCATGGCATAGTGATATCTATCAAATACTGATTCCTCCATCTCCAAACCTAGACTTTCTCCTCTGTACCTGAGATCAAGCAAGTTTTGACTTTCATCCCTCCTAGTCAGCCGGTTTTCAGAAAAAGGAACTTCAGTCATCTTCAATCCTTAAGGGACTGAGGTCTCAGAGAGACAAAATGAGCCCCTCCCCCCCACCAAAAAAAAAAAAAAAGAAAGAAAAGAAAAGAAACAAAGCCGAAACATGAAAACTTAAGGAGATATGGAAAAGGACAGAATGTCCACCCCTCACCCCACCCCCACCCCTGCCTGCCCCACAGTCTGGCTGCCTGAGACCAAAACTCTTGCGAAGGACTGTAGTTGCTTTTCTGGGAGAATCTCACAATCTGATGAAGGAAGTGAGGGTCAAAATGGGTGCTCTGACTTCGTAATGACCTTTTTGACCCGTGGTTTTGCCCTCTCAGTCTGCAGGTCTACACAATGCGCCTCATAAGCCAACCTCCAGTCTTGTTCGCTGAAGAAACTTCCCTAGGTAAAGATAATCACACACGGGCAATTTTTACTTAATCTTTTAAAACCTTTGAATAATGGAACTTTGAAGCCATCTAAATCATGCGCATATAGTTATTATTAAAACACTTAAATGGCACTTTCTTGAGAAACCTTAAGTGTGTACAGCTGTCCTTTTCCTACCCTTCCCCCATGGCCCTGCTTAAAATGATAAACCTTTCCTAGTAAGCTCCAAATCTGCTTTGAAAATTAACGTACTTAATTTGCCCTCAAAAAGTATAAAAACAGTTATAGGTAAATGATAGAAGAAGCTTAAATAAATACTCATTTTGAATGGCAAACGTACTTTTTTTTTTTTTTCCACAAGGTGGTGCATGATTAAGTGTCCATTGAACATTCCAGAAAAGGATCACTGTGGGATATCAGAGGTTTGTTATGAACTGGGCTAGTAGGGAACGGCTTTAAAAGGAGCAGGCCTGAAGCTCGGTCCTGGAGAGTTGTGTAACCGACCAAATGTTTGGCTAGACTGAGGAGGCACACAATTGCTTTTAATAAACTGTGGGCCAACGTTCTGTGTTTAGAGAGTCAATATGTTCAGGGAATGCATTCTGCCAGTAAAGTCAGTCCCTGTGGAGGGTGATGCTGCCTCTTCTGCCAACGAGTCTCTTCTCCCAGGCCAAATACACAGTGTGACTGGAAGTCTCAAGGGGTCAGTTAGAAATATCCCACTCATTGGAACTGGGATGTGTTTGTGGAGTTGATGAAGCACCTGTGCCTACCCATGACTGGACATAGTTATTAGCTCTTCATTTTTCCAAGTGGCAAACTTGTTCACAGATGTTACTGCAAGGGAGGAGAGTGTTCAGAGTTTATGCGGCAAATCTGTTCTGAAGAAATCATTATGCCCCACTGAGGAAATGCCACCTCTATTTTGGTATTCCATTAACATCGGAAATTTTTATTATTTGCAAGGTTGACCAGCCTTTTTTTTTAAAATCCACAAATAAACATCACATTCCTGTTTAATATAGCAAATGTTATTGGTCTTTGAAAAATAAAGAACAAGCAGGTCATTTCCGTCCCCACCCAGCAGCTTAGTGACCTTTCCGGTATCAACAAGTTTGACACATACACTTCTATCCTATTCTCAGTGGAATGTCTAACTCAAAATGCTGAGACTGTCAGATGGTCCCTTCTACTGCTTACATGGCTGCAGTGGTGGCAGAGAATTGGCAGTGACCAAGTGTTACTAAGGGACATTTCACAATCTATCTCTGTGGCAATCGCGAAATTCCCACCTCATAAAAACCATCACTGGGTCTCTCTTAAATTAACGCCATTTCTGAGATGGATGATTAGGGGAAAGTATCACTGGGTCCTCTCTTTACCCTCCTTCCTGCCTGAAGAAATATTGTTCTCTTAGGTAATCAGAACAATGGAATAGAATTCGGTTGGCTTTTTGTTAATTTTGCTTTTTCATATACATGAAATCTGTGTCACTTAGAAGACTAAAAGAATGTTAGGATTAACCGAAGCCTCCTTTGATTGCTTTATATAAAAACTGTCTCAAACACCTTGATGGTGCTTTGTCTTTGTGGGTATGATGGGTTGATGGGCCTGGTAGAGTGGCTCTCAGATGCTATTTCTAGCTAACTTCTGTTGAAATTCTAATCCCCACTCTTCCTTCTACCGACTGAGTGTGACACTGACATATTCACCCTAGATGTCCCAGACCGAGGCTGTGTGTGACGGACAGGGTGGCAGACGAGATGGATAGAGTGAAACAGTTCTCCTGCGTATGAGATGTTTGTGTTTGAGAACATTCTCAACATTCTGGTACCAACCTGCCTCACACCAGCTTCTCCTCACGCTGTGGCTTGTGGCTCTATGTTCAGGTCATGTTACCACTTTAAAGTCCTGCTGCTCCTGAAATCAAAGATACCTGTAGTGTCTCTGTCTCCCAAACTTGCCTCACAGCGGTTCTGTCCTATAGACTTTACCACGAAAATAGCAATGGCTTAGAAAGCACTGAACAATACTGTAGCCGCTAATCATGTGTGAGTACGGAGCCCTTGAAATGAAGCATCACATTTAATTTGAATTATTTTACCTTTATATTGCAATAGCTTACTATACTGGATAGCATAGCTTCTAAAAAAAAATGGTGTTGGCTGAAAGGCAACATATTCTCAACTGGATTGACCTGTTAATATGTGCTTATCACAGATACAGATTTCCTTCCCTGGCATCTAAAAGAGTTCTTACTTGTTTATGTCTAATACACTCTGTGTCCATGTGTATGAGTCTTACCATACAAACTAAGTCTGCCAGTCTTGTATTTCTCAAATGTATTTCTTTAAACATATGCTTATACATTCATTAGATGCCAGTATTGGCTATAAATTAGCAAATCTCAGCTCTATGTAGAAGCATCTGACAAATTGTAAAGCAGTCAAACAATTTAGTTTATCTAAGTCATGCTTTTAAAGTAGCTGTGATTACTGGTGTCAGGGTACTCCATTGTAGGTATATACACTTTCTTCAGTCAGTTTTATTCAGCAGAAACTGGCATTTTTATCTGTGGGATGGTAGGCTTTTCTCTCAAGCAGAATACGCCTATGTTATTAGGGTCCCATACTACTCACCGTCTCCTGGTGTACAGAGAGAAAGTTCCCCCATGCTCCCATTCTCTCAGAACTTTTCTTGTCCTAAGAGCATAGGCTTTGTTTCACAATGTATATTTACCTTCTACATTCCTTCCTTTCAAATGTTTATTAGAAACGTTAATCTTCAACAGCTGGGCTTTATTTTTTTGTGGTGAATGCATTTAATAGATGCTATGAACACTTCCCTTGACCAAAAAGACTGTTTTCTTTGAGCCAAGGCCTGACACAATATTTCCTCTCTCAAACACTCCTTTGTGTAACTGTTTGCTTGTTTTCCATTTACATTTCTCCTGGGTTTGGCCCCAGTCCTTTCGATAGTCTACATGAAAATGGAACTCTTGTATTCATTTTCATGTTGATATGTACAGGCATTCTTTGCTGGGCTCAACATTTCAGCTTGCATATGTGTCTTCCTCCACTTGTGGGGCAAAGCTGCTATCTGAATTCTCTTGGGCAAAAAGAGTTCTGCAAAAGGAACACTCTTTATTGGATTGGCAGTTCACTTCATTTTAATCCTTCAGACTGAGTGGAGTCTCAGTCTGTATTGGTTTCTGTCCTTAACAGCTCTATCTTGCTGACTCTCTATTGTGCAATGCTTCAGCAAGCTTTGATTTGGTCATGCAGAATGCTTAGTAGTGAGCTCAAAAAGTCAGTTATTTCTATTACATTCTTAAATTTGGGGGTAGCACAACCATATGAACAAAAATACAATGAAAATCATCCCTCCATGACTTTAATGAAATCATACTTTTCTTTTCATGGGTATGTTTTCACACTGTTATAGTAATGACATCCACACATGTTAGGGTCTTTCTTTAGAACTGACTTTTTATTAGATTTTTTTTTCACACATTGTGACACAGTTTTCACAACTTTCTTTTCTTGTAACTACCATTTTTCCCAGCTAGAGGACAAATTTGAGATTGGGAAGAACGAGATTCAGTGGTGGTTTGAATGAGAATGTCACTCATAGGCTCACGTGTTTGAACACTTGGTCCCCAGTTCGTGGTGCTGTTTGAAGTCGTCTAAGGGTGTTGCCTTGTTGGAGGAGGGACTTCACTGAGGAAAGGCTTTGAGGTTCCAAAGTGTTGTGCAATTTTCATTCCTTTTTCTGCTTTGTGCTAATGGCAAAGGACATAAGCTCTGTCTGGGTGCCCTCTTCCAGCTGACATGCCTGCTGCCTGCGACCCATGCTTCCCTGCCATGACAGATTCATCTCCTGGAAACCGTAAGCCCATTCTTATCCCTCTGGAACTGTAAGCCCAGGTAAACTTTCTCCTCTAAGTTGCGTTGGTCATGACGTTTTCTCACAGCAACAGAAAAGTAACTACTACAGTAGGCCTCTTGAGAAAGACAGGGGCTGTTTCATCTCGGGTGGACTTAGTTAAAGAATTAGGCTCCAGCATCTCTCACTTACACAAAACTTCCACCGAGTCAGTGGCTCCAGGTTCTCATTTCACGAATTTGAGGTTGTATTTTCATGAATTCTGGGGGAAGGGGAGGGTTAGAAAGGAGTTTATAGGTTTTTAGATAAGTTTAAGACCCAGTGAGCAAATGGAACTCTGGTATGCCAGAGGCTGCTCTGTTCTTGTAGATAAACTAAGAGGACCCATAGATGGACCCCCATCTGAGGCACTCATGGGTGGAGACCTAAGTGTTGGACTGGTCATGCTACAGGCTGTGCAGTCAGCCCACCCAGAAGTGTCCAGAAGCTTCTTTGTTTTGGTTATATTTTCCTACAACACTTTGCAGGCATCTGTGCTCATCCAGGTGGCATAAAAGGAGAAAGATAAGAATCCAGAGCAGGAGCCAGAACTCACTTCTGGTATTTCTTGCCTCTGGCCAGGACAGAGTTCAGGATATTTCTGGCCTCCAGCCAAGGGCAAAACTCAAGGCCCCTGTCTCTAAACTGCCTGAGCAGTTTCTGTCTCCTGTTCTCAGCATTCGTGGTTCAGTTCAGGGAAGACCCTTCTAGAGTGCTGTCTTCCCACTACATCTTCACATGGTGGAAAGCAGAAAGTATGTTTATTGTGTACATGTGCAGTAGGTGCGCTTGTGTGCAGGTGCCCACAGAGGGCAGAAAAGGATGTCAGTTCCCCTGGGAGCTGGAGTTACAAGCAGTTATGAGTTCCTGGACATGGGTACTAGGATCCAAACTCATGTCCTCAAGAAGAGCAGGAAGTGCTCTGAATTGCTGAGCTTTTTCTCCAGCCCTAGGCCTGTTCGGAATGGCACTGACTACATTGTGTGAGGACTCTGCTTTCCCAAAGTGTCCCACTCCTCTATTCCTTGGCTTAGGGTTTCAACACCTGAATCGGATGAGGATACAGACATTCAGACTACAGCACCAAAAGAGACACTATCCCTGTCTTTACAACGACTTCTTGTAGAACAATCAATATTTGGGAGAAATTAAAGAACACGAAGGGATGAAACCTCCTACTCGTAAAGTCCTGAATTTAACATCTAATGAATGCCCAAAAAAGGAGGAATTAGCAAAACCATAGGCCATGGCAGAGAAAGGTGATTCGGGAAGAAAAACAGCACCTGTCTAAGAACCATATCCATGTACAAGGAATTAAAGGAACACTATGCTGGGGAGGAGATCATGTACAAGGAATTTGGATCTTTTCTGTACGTTAATATTTATCAGTAACCGTAAGTCATTATTAAATGATTGAGTTTATTATATTAAGCTTTCTTTCCAACAAAAGTCAGTTCACTTCAACAGACAGCAATACATTAGTGACTGGTTCAACTACATATTTCCAGTATTAGATGATACAATTTAAATTATTTTAATAGTCACGGATTTGAAAAGAAAATATTTATGTTTATAATTACTTTTCAGGGCATACGCAACAATTTAAGGAAAACACTCAAGAGATCTGTGCAAAAAGATCTCCCAGAATTCTTAAAGTCTAAAGTTCCGATTGTTGCTCTTTTGGCTTAGAGTATAGAAAGCCCTTGGCAGTCTGTGACTTTACTAGTCAGCAGGATAATATACTAAACATCTCTCATTCTTGACCATTTTATACATTATTTTTCTACAGTTGTTCATAAGCTGTGTCCTTAAAGAATGGATCTCATTGGAGATGCTTGGATGATAAATTCTGAAATGGAAATGGTTCCTATTAAGGTTTCCATTTAGAAATCAACGACTTAAGACATAGATGTCAGGCCTTTGAAGAGCTGGGGAGCAGAAGTATGAGGCAGAAAGGAGGTATTGCCTACAAAAGTTGGAGAATGGAGTGTGTTTGTGATTTTTTGTCTTATTTGTTTGCTTTGATTTTCACTTTCGGTTTCTTTTTAAGAAAGAAAGAACATGAAGAGAGGGAGAAAGAACATGAAGTCAGGTGGATAGGGATGTGGGAAAGATCTGAAAGGAGTTGGGGGAAAAGAAAGAATATGGTTAAAAATATTATCTGAAAATTTTTAACATAAAAAGCATATAAAAAACAAAAAGCAGATATAAATTAAATACGTGTTCTTATAGAATACATAGCCTTAACAAAAAGCTGGTGAATGGCTTAAAATATCATGTTCAGGTGTTTTCCTGACAAGAAATAGTCATTCTAAAGGAAAATGCAAAATACCTTTGAGGGAATATTTTTGCCGAACATCAAATGTTTTATATTTTTGTTGTGTAAACCAACATGGCCATGATTTCCCTT
Source organism: Peromyscus eremicus (assembly GCF_949786415.1). Taxonomy (NCBI): domain Eukaryota; kingdom Metazoa; phylum Chordata; class Mammalia; order Rodentia; family Cricetidae; genus Peromyscus; species Peromyscus eremicus. The sequence goes on from NC_081435.1 coordinate 40,758,881, forward strand.
ACGCTGTTGGCTATTAGGCATATATTAGCAGGCACATTCAGTACCTGAGGAGGCCAGGAGGAACTGCTCTAGTTAGAAAAGACGGTACTCAAATGTAGTTGCCAGCATTAAATGAGGTGGAAAATTTAATTTCTGTTTGATTCTAGACATCATGTTAGCCAGTATTTGCAGGCTGATCATGTGACAGTTAAAGCTGGCTAATTAAGTTTCGTAGTTGCTGTTGTCCCTCAGGAAACAGCCTGCTTCTCCTTCCACTGAGAAGTCATACTTCTGCTCACTCTACACCTTCTTCAACTTGTGGCTTGTTTTTGACAAGGAGAGAAGGAAAGTGTGACGCACTCGGCATCAGAGAATGCAATGAGATGGACTCTCTTTGACCCACACTCATTCAACAACCACGGGGAAATACAGAACCATCTGGACTACTGACTACATAAAAATAAAGTCTTCTAACAGTCACAGCCAGAGGAAAACGGACAATAGCAAATAAGCGTTCATCTGGATGCATTCCATCTGCTTTGTAGACAAGCCAGAAACCGTCATCTTCTGCCAAAGTAGTCCCGAGAGTTCTCGGGAAACTCTCACTGTCTTTTGCAGACAAATCTTCTTTTTTTTCCTCCAAATCACTATTGCTATGATAATGACCAAAGCAGATGCTCTTTTAGTAATATAGCCTAGAGTTGTCCACTCCATCCTACTTGCTATTCCTGAGACAAGATAGCAATACCATACACCAAGGACAATGGTATCTAGACCAAAATCATACTGTCACCTTTAATAAGAATATCTGTTTAGATCACCATGAAAGAATTTAGCACACATATAGCAGTGCTGTGTAATTTCACAGACACCCCCCTCCCCTTCATTCTGTTTGAATTCATTTTCTGTTCATTGTCCTCCCGACTCCACAGAGCTCAAGTGTGAGATTGTGGTGGCTAGGTCAGAGTGGCTGATGGAAATGGGCCTCTGCTCAATAATCGTTACTTTGTCTGAGCTTCAGTGTGGGCAATAAACCCACACATCCAGAAGACTCTTTGTCCCTTCAGATGACTTACCTATAAAATGTCTCTTCAAGCTTCTTGCACACAGAAAAATGAATGGTCTCAGAATAACATTTCACTAGATGTGTCTCTCGGAGTGATCATTTGTCAGGCGCTTGCTGGGTACTCCGCTACAAAATACTATGGAAAAGTTTGGAAGGGTTTATTATTACTATTGGGGTTATTATTAGTAACATTTGATTAACCAGAATTTTGTGGATCAGAATGTAAGAAAGTACTGGACCAAATAGATCAGAGCTGGAATGAGCTGGAAGAAGGGAAAAGAGTTACAGTGTGGTGTAGAATTTCTTTATAAAGCTACATTCTACTGGGAATTTAGCATCAATAGAAAGAGGAGGAATTATGTCCCAGGGATAATTAAACACCTGCAGTTGTTGCTAAAAAAAAAAATAGTTTTATTTAAAATCATGATTACAGAATCTTCCAGAGGCAGCTGACTAGTGAGTATGACGGAGCTCATGTGTCCCCAATGCATTCTTCCTTTTCCTTTCTCTTCATCTATTGTTTTTTTCTTTTGAGATGCTCATAACAGAATGGTAGGAGCTTGGGTAGCTATGGCGACCCTGAGGAGGTAGCCATATGAAGGTGGAGCAATAAGGTGCAAGATGTAAAGCTTAAGTATCTAATGTTATAAAACTACATCTCCTTCCTGAACCATTTCCACTCAGATTATTAACTGAGTTTAGTTATATTTCTAACTTAAGCTACTGTTAGTTGATTTTGCAGATGATAAAGTTGTAAGCTAACTCACGAAACTGAGAAAATTGAGATGTTAACTAAAACTACCAACAATTTGCACAGAAGTATATATTCATTCTTTGCAGGTAAAATATATTCAGGATAAGGTAAAAAAGATTTTAAATGTATTGTTGATAAAATTGCATCCCCTAGTATTTGCTCAGTATTAGAATAAATCAATGTTATACTTAAAATGCGTATTAGCTAACTTGTATCGCAGAATTTGCAATTCTGTAACCCATGTCTTCAATATTAAATATCAAAAGATACCTTTGGGTGTCAATAAATTTTGTCTGCTAATTTTATAAGTTCATTCATGGGAAATTACTTACTCTTTCATGTTCCAGAATAGCTTAATGAGAATAAAAAAATAGAAAAAAAAAAACTCTTCAAAATCTTTTATGTCCTTCCATTCTTCTCTCTACATTTTTATGCTAATGTTAAAAAACAAATTGCTACGTTCCTAAGAAATTTTTTTTCCAGAAACATATGAATGAATGTTTTCTGATCCTGGGAGGCCCACAGACGCGGAGTTGCCATTCCTCAGGCCCAGTGAAAGATGTCCATAACATTTGCTATCTGGTTGATCAATGACAAGCTTAGTTTTGTTCTGATTTACTTAGCTCTTGTAATAGATAAGGATTGTTGATAATATGACAATTGATGATTTAAACAATAATAATATTTAATATTCTGTTCAAACAAGAATTAGAGTAAAGTGATCCCATTAAAAAAACGAGACAAGAAGTCTAGAAATGGGAGGTCTGAGGATTATGACGTCAGCGACATAATGGCATCATCAAAGATCTAGACACCGTCTCTTCTCTGATGGTTCCATTACACCTGCTTCCACCATGTCTAACACACTGACACAGCCCCACGCTCACATCTTCCTTCAATCCTATCCCAAAGCCAGAAGCTGGAGGGAAGAATAGGAAACAGTTTATCCTCCAAGCTTCTCTACAGTTTGAGAAGGAACAAGCTTGCCAGGAGTCTTAATACTTCATTACTCAAGCTGTAATCTCACAGATCTCAAAATCCACTCTCACCTGTGAACTTACTAAAATGCAGTGTTCCGGGTCTGACCCCAGTTGGCTATTCCTGTTTTGCATCTTAATGAAACCCCCAGGTAGTCCTTCTACCCAGTAAATTTTGAAAGGCCCACAATATTTGTTTTCCTGTGTACTTTAGATACTGGAGACAGACCTATCCTGGGGTGCAAGAGGAAATGGCAAAGGAATCTTCCTTGGCCTCTTCAATGGAAACGGGAAAGTACACAAGATGGAGGGACTGTTGGGTAAGTTGTTTCCAGAGTCTGATGTGGTATTTTTCCATGGACAGAGTGGTATCACACGTCACGCTCACTGCACTTGAATCTTGCCTGCTGTGACTCCGTGGCTTTCATGGTGTCTGGGGAATGAAGCCTGGCTTCAGGAGCAATATTTTCAAGAGAAGGTTGAGACGTTACCCTTGTGGTTTTGGAAAGGTTCCTCATTTTTATAATCTTGAGGTTTAAGAGCGCCGTCTGACCCAGGGGAATTCAAAGGAAAACCATTGATGCTGGCAGAATTCAACAGAAGGTGAGGATTGTGAAATAACAGGGTTCTTTTTAGTTCTCGTTGGTATGAAATTTTTTTCTCCACCAGAATGGCTAATAAAACTTATTCTTGTGTACATTTTTTTCTTTTGCTATGCATTAGTTCTAAGGATGTATGGCAAATGTTTACTAAGAAGTTTGTTTTAAAATATGAAATAACTGTCTCAGAGGAGTTTAGACTAACTTTGAAAATGAGAATTGCACTGTTTCACAGGTCAGCCATTAATAAACTATGTCTTGAGGGTTTCATAAAGTAAAATTGTGACAAGTTTTCCAATCATATAAAGCAATAAAACAGAATGGTAAATGGGATGAAAAAATAATAAAGCAAGGAGGAAATGCATAGTACCTATTCTTGGGCCAATGTGCTTCCAAACCCCAAGTCAATCCGTTTAGATGACCTGATGACTCGTAATCACATCTGCACATTTACTTAGAATACACCTAGTAATCAGTCCTATGGGCTGTTCGAGGACATTTTGAAAATCAAACTCGGCTTCCATTTTGTTTCTTCTCTGGAAAATACGTGTTCTCAGTAACCCTACCTCATTGTAGCCTTACCAACGTGGCAGGATACCAACTGTTGCCTTACTGACTAGATGGGAGACCCAAAGACACTGTCATATTTACAGGGGAAAGAAATCAGAAGACCTTTCAATATGGAAACATGTTTGACCTCAGAAACGCTGCTTACACACACAGCCTGTGCTCCTAAGCTGAACACGGGATAGAGTGACCGTTTGCAGGAGAACCATACACCGGGGGACAGGACGCTCTTCACTGCTAGTCATGTTTTGGGTGCACATAGTTCTCATGGAACTGGCTGGGAGGCCCCTGCCGAGATCCGCTGGCAAACCGTGGTGCCCACTAAAACAACTGTGACTTTCAATAAAAGCTCATGCCAGGGGTGCCAAAGCAAACTTGCGAAAATTACCCACTTACAGGCAACCCAGACAAAACCTTAGGAGGGCTAGAGTCACTATTTAAAGGCCTCTTTAAAAGCCAAGAGAAATGTATCCCTGATTTATTTCAATACTGGTTCTTATAAATGGCAAAGTCACAGTGAGCCAATGTGCATTTCATACCTACAGCTTGGATTGGGCTCAGGCTAATCTGGAAAGCGGAAACAATGAGAATCCTGGGCTACCCTTTCCTCTGAGACATTACCTGGAGAGTCCATAGATTTGGTGAGGTTTGATCTTAAAGGTAAAGATTTGGTGATTAATTGGTGATTTGGAAGCAGTCCTATTTTTATATTTCAGATAGTCTTCATTGGACTAAAGAAAACTAACAGTTACAGAAAAGCAGGAAGCACGTTTGATTGAGAAACATCAATTCAATATGGTTTCTTTTTTTTATTTTTCTCTTTTGGGGTTTGAATTTAAGATTCTCATTGTACCCATTCAGTCTAGTGCTAAATCAGAATGTCACCACTTGCTCTGGCACAGGTACCTGGGAAGGAGGATGAAAGGTACATGGAACAATTTGTGTCTCTCTGAGTCACCAAATGTTCCTTCAACAGCTCAAATGTGTCATGTGTTTTGTCCTGTCTGGTCTTGAGCAACAGAAGCTGCGGTAATCATAGGGGGGGGGAGGGGGGTTGGGCGGGTTACTGCAGGATATGGGACAGTAATTACACATGAATATTTGCCCATCATTTCATAATTTTTTTGAAAATGATACATAAGAACTTGTAATAGAAGTTGCTGCTGGGATTGGGGCAGGAGCTAGTGAATGTGAATAAAAGAGAAAGAATACTTAAGAGTTTTTATTTTAAAGCTTACAACGTAAATGTGTGTATGCCTGGCTGGCTAGCTGAGTATACAGATATAGATAGACAATCCATTCCAGAAAATTAATAATAACAAGACAGGGAACGAAAAACCATGTTTTTGTTGGTTCTGTTTTCAACTGGGTGGTTAATTTTCTCTCTCTAGATTGTAGTTGTCTTTTTCCTAAAATAAGGTGAAGAAAATGCAAAATAGCTAATATTTCCTAAAATAGTAACTCTGTAATTATAGAAATAGACCTTTTAAGTGAAGTCTGGTGTTGGAGAAGGACATCAATGATAACAACACAAGACATCAGCCATACCTCTCTAGCCATAAAGTTAAAAAAAAAAATCCCACATTTTTGGATGGGAGGCTGTTATGAAAAGAAGCAGTAGGTGAAGAAGAAAAGTCTGTAGGGTGGAAGCTGTCGAAGACAGGAGAGATGGGTTATTTAAGGCCTGGCAGGTGTAATAAAAAGACCATATGCTAAGACAGAATCTGGTGGAGACGAAGCTCACCTGGCTAGGGTCATCACCATGGAAGAATCCTTGTTTTGTTTTGCTTTAACTAGATGACGACCGACTTGAGTATGGTCACCCTTAACGGGCCCGGCTGACCTTTTTATCATCCCTCTTTTCTGAAATCTGGCTTTGGCCTCACATCTCAGAGTCTAAGTTGCTGACCCAACCCCTACCTTCACTGCTGCCTGCTCTAATAATCCCCTTACAGTTGCCATGGGAACAACTGGCTTCTACTTCTTGTCCTGTACTTTCTCTAACTGACCCCTGTGTGGGAAAAGTGATTCTACTCTCAGTTATACACTCACCTGCCTACAGCTGAATGTCTCTCGCTCATATGCTTGAGGCAGGCGACGTTAAAGAGACTATTGGCCAGGAAATGAGCCTGCCAGGACCACCATGCATATGTCAAAGGGATCCTCATGAAGGAGGTAGAACAAGAGCGATCTGTGCGGACCCTCTGTGCCTGCTGCTTCCTATGTAACGGAAGTCCCTAGCTACATGCTCCGTGTTTGGAAAGAACCTGTTGACTCACCGTATTGTAGAAACAAATCATGCTTGCTTAAATCCCACTTCACAGACAGTCCAGAGCACAAAGCTCAACATTGGCGCCATTGCCATTTTAGACTAGATCAATCTTTTTGTTCAGGACAGAAGTGCATTTTTTTAAAGATGTTTGTCAGCATCTCTACTATCTAGTTATGAGAAACACTCTCTGTGTGATATGTAACAATACAAAATATCTCTAGGTCTAGACATTGCCTAAAGTCCCCAGCCACAGAGGAATCACCACCCCTTGAACATAACTGATTGAAGATGATTTTCCCATAAAATTTCATTTTGGCTCAAATAGAGCTAGGGTGAGTGTTTACACAACATTAGCTTTATCCAGCATCCTCATCCCTTTAAGCCACATGCTGCCCCATCTGGCTGCATTATGTAGCTGGCTTCAGAGGGACACAGCACAGGTCCTCCATATGAGTTAACTTAACGTGTTAGTGTCCAACATGGTGTCTATATGGCAGACACACTTATCCTTTTCTAAACCTTTCCCATGTGATTACTGACACGTTTTTGGCATCTTATCACAGACATTTGGGAAACTAGGAAGTGGAGAGAGACAGAAAACCACTGACAAATGTAGCTGAAGTTTCCTGTGTCCCACCTGGCCCATGGTCAGGACAAATCTCTCTCACCTGCCAGTCCTGCAGCAGCTTGGACCCAGGTAAACACACAGAGGCTTATATTAATTAAAACTGCTTGGCCATTAGCTCAGGCTAACTATTGACTATCTCTTACATTTAAGTTGACCCATAATTCTTATTTATGTTTGGCCATGTGGCTTGGTACCATTTCTCAGTTCTGCTTTCAAATCTTGCTTCCTCTGTGTCTGGTTGGCGACTCCTGACCTCAGCCTTCCTGTTCCCAGAATTCTCTTCTCTGCTTGTCCCGCCTATACTTCCTGCCTGGCTACTGGCCAATCAGCATTTTATTTATTAACCAATCAGAACAACACATTCAAAGCATACAGAGCGATATCCACAGCAGACAAAGGGAGATCCTAGTCATATACTGCCAGGTACAAGACCTACTAACCCACTGACACTTTCTCCTCAACTCTCTTAAATGATGACACCAGGAACTATGATTGCAAGCTAGAGTTTGGATTCTTTACTTCTCAGATGGATCACATTTATCAAGTCTTAAGTTGAATCTGAGGAATTTTGACTTATCCCAGCCCCATACACTGGAGTGGAAGAGAACACTTTTTAATGGATAAAAGGGTGATTATATGAAGAGTCTCAAACTTGCTGTGGGGCAGACATAGGGAACACTCATGAGTGAACTGACTGGAGATCACTCGTGAGGTTTTAAGAGAATGTTTCAGTATGAGAAAGGAATAAAAACTATACAATGGGAGAGAGAGGGGGATAAAAATGAAGAGAAATATAAGAAGAGACACAGAAGCTTAGACCAATCTTTCTTAAGAAGACACTGGGAGTGTGCATTCATGACAGAGACTTTTCGGTTAATAATAAATGTTTAGTAAGTAATACACCAAAGCAAGTATCTCTGAAATTCAAGAATTATGTTGCATGAGCATTAAAAAGCTATAATCCCAGATTCAGCTTAAAGCCATTAATGTACTATATGATAGATGATGAATGAGCAAAACCACTTACAAGTCAATGCTTAAAAGCACTAGCAATGCCACTGAAAGCAGAGATGCAGCTCCAGTGCAGACTTTTTTCAAGAGAAGACACCCAAATCTGGTGAAGAGGAGGTGGTTGCAGAGTAAGAGAAATTGAAAGTGCTACAGAGGAGGGGATAAATGTCAGAAAAAATATCAGAGAGATGAAACATTCTTTTCTCTAAGAATGATGAGAAAACGAACACAAGATGGAAATGTTTAATAAAACACTGTCTTCAATTAAGAAACTGAAATGTTCCACTGGTCCACAGGTAATGAGCTATCTCAATTGTTCACAGTCAGTTCCAGATTGAACCCCTGTTCCACATTTCCCCTCTTTTTATTACTTACTATACTTGACTAGAAAAGAAAAAATAGAAGAAACTTAAATGTCCACAATATACCAATGAAAATCAAGATATTACATTGTCATCAGCCGTGAACACCAATTTAAACCAGCTGTGAAATCTTTGGGCAATAAACTCATTGTTTGCACCTTCATTGTTTACTTGCTCTGATGCTTCAGACATGCCAAATGTCTGAAGACAGGCGAAATTATTTCAGAAAGTCCATTTTCTATCAGCAGGAAATTTGAGTACTGACTGGGCCTTAACATTTTCTCTTCTGTCATCTTCAGCTGGTCATTATTCCCTTAAAAACAGTACTAGAAAGTGTGCATTTGGCGGAGGGAGCAAATATAAGCACCCATTTGTACAAAGCGTTATGTTTGGTTGTGATTTAAGGGAGCTGAAAAGAGCTGGGGGAGCTGAGTAGATGATTGTCAAGATGACAGGAAAACTAGGACTGCCGAGACTCAAAGCAAACACTGAAAACCTGGAAGAGTTGTTCCTTGAAACAGTAGGTTTTATAACACGACATAGACAAAGCACACAGTTATCACTGAATACTAAGTATAATGCTGAAGAAATATCCTCCTGCCAATAGAAAGAAAGAGCCAATTCTTCTACATAAGGTGAAAGGAAGTTTTAAGTGGACACGGGAATGAGTTGGTTGGGGGAGGGAAGAGAGGGTGTGTGTGTGTTGGGGGGGGTAACCAAAACTAAGGATATGTAAAAAAGCTATATGGAAATCTACTATTGTGTAAGAGAAACAAAGAAAATATCAAAAATAAAGTTTGGCTATAAAATCAGATAGGTATGGACCACAGGGGTGGATTTTGGAGATGTTGGGGGTGGGGATAAAGATGATCAAATACATGTGGGAAATTTCTCAAAGAATTGATAAAGATCTATATTTTTAAAAGTAGAATGGGAAAATTGGATGGTGGAGGGGAGTGTCCTGCATAGGTGAAAAAAATGGTTTTTAAATGAAATTTCTAGTCCTTGGTATGGGTTACCTCCTTTTGAGTTGTGGGACAGGGAACCCCAGAGGTTCCCAAAACAGTATAGGTTATTGCCATTCCTCTTAGTTATCCACTAGAACTAGACGGAACCTGTTGCTGAAGACATCACACACTTTTGTTGCAAGTCATAGAAAAATCAAGCTGATGCGGAACTGCAAGCTTCCTTCCTACTGGCTAGCATCCATAGTGTCTAGAGCTGTTATTCAGGCTGGTGGAGGAGAAAAGGCATCAGTCTTTGAGCTACAACACCAACCAACAGGCAAGATGTGCCTTGATGCAGTCAGTAGTGACATAGGTGTTATGGAAGTAACCACACACATTCTTACTGGATTTGAGGTTCCTTCCATAGCAGGAAATTCACGTAGTTTATGGGAAACTTGTTCAAAAGCCCATGGCAGCCATAGGCCCTAGAGGGGAAGTCACTACTGTTGCTTTGCTAAATGCACATGGTGTCAAAATACTTTCTAAACGTGTGTGATTATACCCACACACGAGTGCTGTTCTCAACCCAGGTCTGAGAAGTTGCTGCCATGGCTGGCAATTTTAGTTATATCATGCCTTTAGGCACTATGAAAGCTAGTCAGAAGGAAGGAAACTTACATCTCAATTCCACCTTGATTTTTTTTTCTCCATCTTTAAGTGGACAACTGGTCGAAATGCTGAAAATTAAGAGACTGTTGAGGGCTCAGCCCTGAACAGAACAACTATCTCACCCTTTCCAAAAATCAGAGAAATCACAGAAGAAGAGGCAGACAGCGTAAGAGTTGGGGGTTGGGGTAGAGTGCCAGGAAACGCTTTCTTGTAGACATGACATGGCTGTTGCATCCCAAAAATTCCCAGCAGTTACCTGCACAAAACTGGGCCCATCAACATTCAGTCACAGATGGGAAGGGCTCATGAGACTGCACCCTTCCCTGGAGAAGTCTAAGCACTTAATGATTGCTAGGAGAGGAGAAATCATTCCTGAGTGATGTAGCCAGTGGTCAGTTTCCCTTGCTTAAGTGAGTATCCCACCGTGTTCATGTGAGCAACTCTGATTAAATGTAGTTGGACATACACTCAGGAGCAGACACACAGAAGGGATGAGTTCAGTGATGGGAAAGGGCTGAAAAAGGTCATGGTTAATACAACCAAAGTTATATGTGCATATATGGTATATGTGATAAATAACATATATGAGAACCTGTGAAATAACTAAATCAATAAAAAGCAGAATTTCTTCAACATAATATTTTTATTCACATTCGCTTCTCAGTCCTTCCTTGCACCCCCTCCTTGTGACCTCCCCACAACAACAACAAGAACAAAAAACAAGTTCAATTTGTGATATCTATATACTCACTGTATCATGGTTGAACTTAGAGTGGCCTGCCCCCGCAAATAGAACTAAGTCCTTTCCCTCCTACACCCCTGCTGGAAGCCATCTATGGTGGAGAGTGGCACTTCAGCATCCTTTCGTAGTTTTTAGGGGTTCTTTTCTATGGCTCCTGCTTACATTACTACTTTTGGGGAGGGGGTTGTGGAGGTAGGGATTGTCACTGAAGTCTTCCACGTCCCTCTTTTTCAACTGTGCATCTGCAGTCAACAATATCACTGCCAAAGTAGCTTATTTGCTCTTTATGGCCTAAGGGAGCGTGGGTCATGAGCATCCACATGGTTTCTGGCCACAGCACAGACCATGGAACAGAACTGGTTGTAGTAGGGCCTTTGGCAGCACATATACTTAAAAAAAAAAAGCACACTTTTAAAGAATAACCATATACTTATTAAAGTGCTGAATCTTAAACAAAAAAAAAGAGAAATCTTTCTATCCACCTTGGCAAAGTTTTTATTATGTCAAACATAAAGCAAGAGAATCCTTTGACAGTTTTTGTTGTTGTTGTTAGAGTCTGAACTTGGGTCTCACTTATGTAAACAAGTAACATAAAGTCCCCTGTTTATATGGTGGCTCATTGATTTAAAAAAGCCAAACCAATAGTGTTTTGTTTTGTTTTTGCCCAACGACAGCAGGATGTATAGACTAGATATTATTCAAATGTCCTTTCTGGCTTGAGTTCACCTCTCTATATATCTGCATTAAAGTATCGAAAATACAGTACATTTATTTCTCCTCTTCAAGTAAGTCTACTTTTTTTCTTGAACACAGGTATAGGAAAACGTTCTGAACTGTTTCTGGGCAATTTTGAAAGGGCTAGCATAGTTTCTGTGGTCTCTTGATCGCTTTTCCACACACCACCTTAAGTGCAAGGTCATTGCCGTCTGCTCTTTGCCTGTGTGTCATCTGGCATGCATTCCCCGAGGGAGCAGCAAGAACAGTCTTTGTGCGAGGCAATGCTGTTTCATCGGCTGGTGGTGCATGAAAGGACCACAGTCCATAGCAGGTGAGAAGGATATCTGTAACACTAAAATATGGTCAGGAGGATTCTCGACAAAGGTGAAGTGGTATCAGAAGTACAGTCGCAAAGCTCTGCTCCAGAGCAGGAACTCACAGGCTGCTGTATGCGACCAGATAAATGCTTTTATTTTCCTCCCAGAAGTTTAATGTTTAAAGTGGATCTTTTCCCCTTTCTAATCTATCATAGGACATTTATTTGTAATGCTTTTAATTTAAACCTTTCAAATTCAACGTAATTTGTAAAACTCCATGCAGAGGCTATTTTGTGACAAAAGATGTGTGTGTGTGTGTGTGTGTGTGTGTGTGTGTGTGTGTATGTGTGTGTGTGTGTGTATTTATTTTGAAAACTTTTTTTTTCTTTTCAGGTCAGACTTGCAATCTGACAGCAAGATCTTCCAAAAGGCAGAGTGGACGGTAAATCATTAGATGGGAGAAAAGCATGTCACCAGAGATTTCCTTTGAATTAACCTTGCAGTCAGTGACAGGTCCCTTATGGCCCTGGAGCCCCAGTGTCTTTATCTGTCAAAGAAGTATACTGCAGACAGATCTTGTGAGTGCTACAGAATTTGAGATAATGGATGTGAGGTGGCTGGCACTCGCTGTTTATGAGTTAGAAAATAAAAATGAAGCAGATGAGAGGTTGAGACTGGAGGATGGCCAAGAGTTGGAGGCCAGCCTAGGTTACAAACTGAATTCAAGGCCATTCGGGGCTGCATAGCAAGACTGTGTACCTCAGAAGAAGAGAAAGAGGGAGGAGAAGGAAGAGGAGGATGAGGGTGAGAGGGAAGGAGGGAAGAGGAGGGGGAAGAAGGGGAGGAAGGGGAGGATAGGGGAAGGAGGGAGAGGAAGAGGAAGAGGAGGAGAATAGGGGACAGGAAGAACATAACTTTGTGGCCTAGAGCAAGGCACCCAGCAGAACTATTTCACCAGATCTCACAAACATCCTCTTCACATCTTTCTAAACCATGGAGAAGGTGGGGGGTGGGGAGAGGGGGGGGGCGAGGGGGGGTTCTTGCACACAGAAAACAGCCAAATTTAAACAAATGTAAAAGAACTATCAATAGCTTTCGGGGTAAAAATCCAGGCTTTCCTCGGTAAGGACACATGAAGATTGTCAAAAAATACCAGCAAGGAGAAGGAAGCATTTCTCATTCTCTATAAAAAAAATCATCGTGATTTATTCTTTTAATGAAAAAGGCTTGGGAAGGCACACCAGCTGTGGTTTATGAGGGGGAGATGAGCCAGAATTCCTTGTGGCAGGGTCCTTGCCACAAGGGGTCAGATCTGGAGTATGGGTGGACCCCGGCATCATCTCCACATCGACATAAGCATATGCAGGCATCACACTGTCTGTGGTGACTAGCTAGACTTTCGGTTCAGACTGTGACAGCAAGGCAGCCCAGCTTTCTCCACTAGTGTTGAGCAGACCTTGGGTCAAATATTTGGGGCTGGGGCAGAAGCAGCAGGTTTATGTTGAAGCGCTCGCTCGCTGGTTGCCCACTCAACACATGTGTGCAGTTTAGCCGTCTCTGTAAATCACAGCCTCTCCCCCCAGTGATATAAATAGGGATGCGTAAATATTTCGGATTCATCCGCCTCCAAGTATTCCTCAGATGTCTTGGGTTCACCCAAACAGAACACATCATGCGAGCACATTCTCCCTCGCTTTAAAAAAAAAAAAAAAAAACAACTTTTTTTTTCAGAACTGTCTCAGATTTATGTGAAATAGAATCCATATGTTTCTGCCTGGCTTACACTTAAATAATCAAAAGGTTGTGTGTTGTAAGAGCTGCTTGCTGTCCAAGCTGACTCTGAGCTTGCTACCCCTCCCCTCCTCCCAGAAACACAGGCAGTTCAGTCCCCTATAAAAGCCAAGTGAGAGCGGAGAAGAGGGGGAGGGGGTAACCTAGGAAGGCCTGCATTGCCAAGATGAAATAATCTCAAGTGCCAAGAAGTTCAATTTAGGCAGAAACAGCAATTCCCAAGAATTTGGTGGAAAACACAGGCGCCTCTAGCCATGTTCAGAAGCAGCTTCAAGAACACACACACACACACACACACACACACACACACACACACACACACACACACACACCAGGCAACTTGGTAACCACACCCTGAAGAAAGAGAGGGAAAGGGTGGGACCTTAGCACCCAGCTAACAGCTACTCCAGCCTGTCGTTCCTGGTTCCCTGAGAGTAGCCTGTTGAGTCCAGATACAGAATTTGTCCTATTTTAGCTTGGAAATGCAAGCTCTTGGGGTGTGTCCTGGTGCCCTAACCTCACATTTCCTGTCCTTCTGTCCCCTGGGCCAGCCAGCCAGCCATGGAACTCAGTATCTGTGTGCATTTGGAAAGGTGTGTGCTTATTTATCGTGCGCTTTCTTGAGACACAGCATTTCGCTCATAATAGGGCCAACATATGCACTTGGTGTAAGGTGAGAAATACGTTAACTGGAGACCTGTGAATCAGCCGAAAGCCAAACATAAGGCGGTTTTCTTGCCTCAACATTGAGTTACCGACATCTTAGCTGCTCTCATATCACTTTAGGCCTGAGTGTTTGATTGGAAGAAATGTATCCAAATTAGAAATACTATTTTTAAATATCTATCTGTGAAGGATGTTGCTATTCATTTTTACAGTACTATCACAAATTAATATGAAGGACCTCGTGGTCCAATGTGATCTTTATGTGTGAAGTTTGCAGTGACCCCCAAAGACGGAACAGTCCTGGGGATTACTAACTCTGCTGGTTAAGTTTTGTCAACTTGACACACCTGGGAAGAGGAAGCCTCAGCTGAAGCATTGCTTCCACCAGACTGACCTGTGGCCACATCTGTGAGGCTTTTCCTAATTGGTGATTGATGGGTCCACCCCCCTGGGCCCTGCCCACTGTGGGCGGTACCATCTTTAGGCTTGTGGGCTTGGGTTATATAAGAGGCAGTGCAAGCTGGTAAGTGACATTCCTCTGCTGTCTCTACTTCAGTTTCGGCCTCTAGGTTCCTGCTGTGGATTTATGCCCAGGTTTCCCTTGGTAATGGACTCTAACACCTTTCTCCCAAATCAGTCTTGGTCAGAGTTTTATTCAAGTAACTAAAAGCAAACTAAGACACATATGTAGCCCAGCTATCTAGGAGGCAAGTTATCAGTATAACATATTTATTTCCTCAGCCCTAACCCTAAGAAACATTAATAATAATATATCCCTTAATCTTACAATAATGTGTAATAGGAATTAACACCTTGGTGTGTCTTAAACACACACATGCACACACCTGCTTGTACACACACATACTGTATACCTGTGCAGAGTTTATTGAGTTCCCACTGTGTTACTAGATTGTCCCTAACAATAGAGATGTGCTTTCCCATAATTATAAGCTGTTTTGACTCTCAAGCTTCATGCATGAAGAGCATTCCAGTATAGAATGGTACCACAGTTACCCTAATATCTCTAAGTACTTTTATACATGAAAGAAACATTTTAGATCATTACTTCATATATATATATATATATATATATATATATATATATATATATATATATATATATATTTTAAATGTCGAATCTGGGCCTTCAATACCAGCACTCCGGAGGCAGAAGCTGGCAGATCTCTGAGTTTGAGGCAAGCCTGGTCTACAGAGTCAGTTCCAGGGCAGCCAAGGCTACAGGGAATAAGTTGTGTTTCCACATGAACTGTGGCAAGCTCATCTGCCTCTGCTTCCTGGGTGTTCAGTACCTTGGTCTAGTCCCCAGGGAAAGCTCAGGTCCCACCCACCTTCCGGTCTACTTCCACTTCCTTCACCCCTTGTTTTGGAGTTTACTGAGCAGTTGCTAGAGAGCCAGTCCTGTCCCTTCTGTTGACAGGTTGCCAGGATATATCCAGGCAACAGAAGCTGGGGTTCCTTTTATGCGGCAGCCTTACCTTCTAACTCTAAGTCCCACAAGGGAGATGTGAATCTTGGAGTTCCCAGCTCCAGCACCATCCTCCCTGCATCCTCGGAGGGGGTTGGAATGCCACAGTAGAGGCCGAGCATTGAGAAGAGGGCAGATTCTACGAGGTAAGTCTGTTGGAGTGTGGCACTCTGGTCTCACAGTTCCTCAGTCTGAAGCTTTTCTTTCATTCAGCCATTACTTATTACCTTGATTTCCTCCACAGCATCTTTCCCAGTGTGCAGTAAATACTTATTTGTGAGAGAAAAGAAATCAAAATAGAAATTAGTCCTAATAATAGTGATATTTCTGAAAATAATATTTTACTTCTTTGGAATAGTATTGACAATGAGGCATAAACTATTACTTAAATGCTGTAATGACTGAAAGATAATCTAGTTCCATTTAAAGACACAACCTAAATAATTTTCTTCAAAGTAAAGTATGCTTTTAACACTAATGCAATATTAAATTTATTGGCCAGCTTAGCCACAACAATAAAAACAGTGATAAAGGGTTCAATTACTCAGTTGAATTAGATTTTTTTAAAAAAAATCAACTGAGTAAACTATAATCAAACTTGAGCTCTAATTTTGAAATTCCTAAAATCAACTAATTTAACAGAATATAGTCGCATAGAATCCTCTCAACCAAGGCAAGGGCATTTCCATCACCACAGAAACTGTCCTTATGTCCTTCCAGCCTGCCTTCTCTCCATTGTGCTGACTTCTGTCACCAGAGAATGACATACCCCCCGTGAACTCTGTATGTCTATAGTCATGCAATGTCTGCTTCTGTGTCTGACTCCTCTGGATGTGGAGAATGTCCCTGGGCTGTCCTGTGCTGCTCTGTGTGCTGCTGGTCAGTCCTTGATGGGTGAGCATAAACCCATGATTGTTCTACATTTGTTTAGCTAATCTATTGGTTGGTATTTGGATCCTTTCCAGTTTGGACCTGCTGTAACCAAGCAGCTGTAAACACTCCTGCAGCAATTCCATTCTTTAAGTCTTCCAGCTTCATTGAGATTCATCTGACACAATACCCATGCATTTAGGGAGTATCATGAGGTGTTTTCATGAAGTACATAGCAGGAAGTGATTGCCAGATTCAACTCAGTTGAAGTGTCCATCACCTCCTACGGGGGCTTTGTTAGCTTTGTTCTTTTTTGGTGGAATGAATGCTTGTGATTCTCTATCTTGGTACATTTAAGGGATATGACATACTGCATCATCATTGTCTTTCATCAGTATGGTTTGTATTAGGTCCCCAATAGTTAAACTCAACAATTTGGATCCTTTAACCGTTATCTTTCCTTTACCTCTGGGCTCCAGCTGCTGGTAACCACCACTCTGCTCAAATGACTGACACGTTTAAGAAAAAAAAATGTTAAATATCACTAATCATCAAGGAAAAATAAGTCAGAGTCACCTCATGTATATTAGAATCTCATTTAGAAAAAATGATTTTTAAAAAAGAGGTGCTGGCAAAGATGTGGTGGAAAGGGAACCAACCCTTAAGGGCACACTGTCTGTGGGAATGTAAATTCAACCCACTACTATGGAAAGGTGCCCGGATATTCCTATGAAAATAAAAATAAAACTGCCATAGGATCCAGCAATCTCATTTCTGGCATATGGCCAAAGGAAATGCAATCAGTATGCTGTACTCCACGTGTACTGCAGCGTCATTCAAGCACCAAGATAGGACACCGACAAGTCCATCAGCAGATGAATGGACAAAGAAATCACGGGATGCATTAGGGTGTTGTATATAGTATATAGTATATTAGAACAACCTGTTTTCAAAAGAAAGAAATCCCCATTCGTGGTAGCAGGGTGAACATAGAGGACACTGTGCTAAGTGAAATAACTCAGGTACAGAAAGACAAATGTTGTAAGATCTCCCTTCCATGAGGACTCTACACGTGTGCAACAAGCCCTCTGGTTGTTATGTTTTTTTTTTATCTTTGGCTCAGACCTAGTAGTGACATTGCTAAGTTCAAAGTGAATATTTACCTCCGATCGAGTATGAAATATGGTATCCTAGTGTAGGAATAATTTGAATCTGCTGTTGACTAACCAAGGGGAACACTTCCTCATGGGTATCTTTTTAATTGCCTGTTCACACCTTTGACCACTTAAATGTTTTTCTTACCTTTGATGATCCATGAACCACATACTAGACACACCCTTCTTGGGTGGCATTATTGATAAGTTGGACAGATGACGTCACCAAATGTATCAGCATTCATCTTTTCCGTCACTTCTATATGTACTCACCTTCACACCAAGCTCTGTCACTCCAGCACTGCTAGCATGTCACATATATGGACTCATTTAGCACATACTCTTTTGTATCGGATATTTTCAGCATCATGTGTTTTGAGAGGACTCATGTTGTGTCTTGGTAGTTGGTTTTCATTGAGTCAACCCCCTATGTAAGAATATGCTGCAATTTTTTTATACTTGTACCTGCTGGTGTATAATTATGTTTCCATTTTTTCATTATTATGAGTAAAGCTACTAAAGACATCTATCTGCATGTGACTTTTTGTGGATATGTAACTTCATTTTTTTATACAGTGTGTACCCTATGCATATGGCTTAGTGCCAATGAGTCTTCAGAGTGGCTATAACACTCCACATTCCTACCAGGAATGTTCCCCACATCCTTAGTAATACTTGAATTGACATTGTTTTAGCTTCAGGCCTTGCAGTATGTATGTCTATGTCTCTGTGGTTTCTGTTTGCATTTTTCTTTTATAAAAATTTCTTGTGTGGTGATGGCAGCGCACACCAGTCCTTGGGAAGCAGAGACAGGCAATCTCTGAGTTTGAGGCCAGATGGTCTACAGAGAGAGTTCCATGAAAGCCAGGGCTGTACAGAGAAACTCTGTGGAGTTTAATCCCAGCATCCAGGAGGCAGAAGCAGTTGGATTTATCCTGATCTACAAAGTGAGTTCCAGAGCAGCCAGGGCTATTAAACAGAGGAACTCTGTCTCAAAAAAATTACACAAGAAAAATTTCTTATTTATTTTTATGTGTATGAGTGTTTTGCCTGCATGTATGTCTGTGTACCACATGTCCAAAGGAGCCAGATGGATCCTGAGCCTGGAGTTACAGATAGTTGTAAGCCAAACATCCAGGAACATTGTGTAGTATTTCCTGTATTCTATTGTCTACTAAAAAGTAGTTGTTAGCAATCTAGGCAAAGATTTGTTCTCTTTAAAACTTAGATTGTATTATGTACACATATAGATATACATAACAGACTCTTTATAGATATAAATCTTAAGTATATTCCTTTCCACTCGGTCATTTGTCTTTTAATTATCCTTATTTTGAAGAGTAGTAGTTTCTAATGTAGAAGTATCATTTATTAGGCGTTTACATTTCCATCCTTTTTGTTTTGTTTTGCCTATGAAGTTTTTGCAAATACCAACATCACAAAAATATTTCCCTGTGTTTCCTTCCAGGTACCATCTGGTTTTAGCTTTTGTGAGTTTCTCTGTGGGTTGTTTTTGAGTGGTAAAAGTAGAGAGTTGATACTTATTTTTATCCGTGAATGCACCCTATCTCCCACTGTTGTGGATTAGAGAGGTTTCCTCTCCTCGACTGAGTCATCATTGGTAACAAATGAACAAACCGTAGTTGACTATATGCTTCTCAACTCTATGAAATGCATTTATTGCTTACCCTCATTAGTATCATTAATTTTAACAAAGCAACTTGTATTGGCTTATCAGTACAGAAGCAAGGATTTGAAATATGTATAGGGATGGACTTTCTGTGACCACTTGCCAGTGGTCTTACATAAAACTTAAATGAGATTGGGCCATTTTCCTTGAGTGTCACATACATATCGTCCTAGGCAGTAACCTAATATTAAATGGCTGGACATTAAGAAAAAGCCAAAAATATTCAATAAATTGATTCACAAAACTTAGTACTAAAAATTAACTTTAAATTGTTTAATTTTTATTTAATTTTCACTAACTTATTGTCTAGGGTATTACATGACCTATTCTAGGATATTACAGGGGGAAATACAGTATTTCTTGGCTCATAACTTCTACACAGAGACATTACCTATACTAGCACCGTCTTGCCTGTTCAACAATGTATTTTTCACATGACAGAGAAAAAAAATAAACCTACTAAAGTGGCATCAGATCAAAAGTTTTGACATCTTCCTGTGAACAAGAGAAAATTATCAACACACAAATGTTTTCAAAGCAAAAATATGACATATTCCTTTTCAACTTTGGAGCGTCTGTCATTAATATCCACTTTGAGCCTGAAAATGAAAACTATAATTTCTGTTAGTTGTGCTTTCCTGCTTATTTCAGAACTTGAGTCCCATATAATTGTCTCTAATAGAAATTTGAGAACAGTGACGAATGTACACAATTCCAAAACACCACTCCTGAAGGAGCAGTGACGATTCCTATGGAGTATTAAAAACATGGGGAGGTGTTCTACAAATGGTAAGAGCAATATACCATGACACAGTAGTATAGGCAGGGTTTAAAGAGGTAACTTTAATGGGTTAAACATGGTGATGAACTGTAAATTTGATGTTCAGGGTACAATGAAGCCAAGCATTTATTAGAGAAAAGACCAAGAGAATCCTGGAGAGAGTTGTACACAAGCAAAAATTGATAAGGATCTGGTGTTTTTTGAGTATGATTTTAAAATTCACACTGATTCGTAATTGGATGTTTCACTTTAAAAAATATTTTTTGTTTAGTTTTCAAGCATGTGCCTGCATTTATGTTCATGCATCATGTGTATAAATTGCAGAGGCCGGAAGAGGGCATCGGATCCTCTGGAACTAGAATACTAACGGCTGTCATCACCATGTGGGTGGGGACTGGGAATTGAACCTGGATCCTCTATAAGAACAAGTGCTCTTAACTGCTGAGCCATCTCTCCATCTCAGACACTTCATTTTGAAATCAAGTCCTACTTGTATGTTCTCATGCAGGGACTGCATGGTTTTCTCATGTATGTAGGAGCAGTAAACAACTGAGCTTTATAGGCCATGTACCCTGCCATCATAAGGCAAAGACAAATATGTAAAAGAATAAACATGACTATTCTCCAATAAATATTTATCAAATGAGGCCAGGTTAGGCAGCTAGCCAAATCTGGCTTATGTTTGTGTACACTTGTCTAATGTTTGAGCAGTTCTGGTGAATTCTCTTCCCCAAATCATACATTAATTTTTAAAGTCTGTCCTTGCTCTGGGGACAAAGTACTCTGAGATCTCTTCAGAGGAGAAATGACTCTCAAAGAATATTAAGTTTGAAATTCCTAAGTACCCACAATGCTTTTGTATAAACGGGATTATGGATAAATAATCTCCAGCCAGGAAAGGCAAACATTGGTTTTTAGATTTTGCTTGAATGTGCAGTGCCCTTGGCACATGTGACTGACTAGCTGTCATAAGGCCATTGTTCGTGTCTCTCCCACTGCCACCCTTAGGGGATAGGGGCTGCAGCATCTACTCTACAGAAAGTCAGTCATTACTTTCTGAATGACTCAACCCTGAGGTATACTTCTTGGTCCAGTGCACAGTCTTTGGCTGGGGTCTTATTTGCCTTGGACTAATTATATATACATGTCTCAGGCTAAATAGAATAGTAATCCCTTCATGAAGAGGAATTAACAAGATTTAACTGCTCAAGTATCCCTAAGACCTAAAAAAAAAAGCCACCAAATCTTCATTTCTATTTTCTATTTAAATAATTACATTGAGTTCTGTTGAAAATATAACGTAAAATAAAGCTAATCTCATTCCACATAGGGTGTGTTTTGTCAGCGCCTATCATGGGCCTGGCAATAGGCCAGGTGCTGTCAGTCGAACCGTACAGAACAAATAAGTCCCCAGTGTCTTGGAATTCATGTCCAAGGGAAGGAAATGGATACCACACGTGTAAACCAAAAACCCAAAACAAAACCACATGTTGCAAATGCAGTTCAGAAAACAAGCCATGATGTCACTGAACAGAACTGGTGGTGGTGGCTACAGAACACGTATGTATGTGCATGTGACTGTGCATGCCAGTATGTGTACATGTGGTTGTGTGCTTGGAAGAAAGTGCCAGCAGTTAACAGAGGAAAAGCAATCAGGGACGGCCTTTCTAGGTTGATAATATTTGCAGAGAGAAGTAAAGCGAGAAATCGGAGCACCAGGCAAGGAACTAGGTTTTAGGCAGGGACGTGGTCACACACAAAGCTACATTCCCGCCTCCACCCCAGTCTGCTGAGGGTAAGAAAGATGTTGGCTTGTTTGAGGAACTGGAGGTGAAGTGAGCAAGTGAAGTATTGTACAGAGGAAGGGAAGAGGGAACCAGGAGAGAGACCTGGGAGGGGAAGGTTACAGAGGACCTCCATGGTCAAGAGTTTGAGCTCTATTTTGAGAAAGGTGGGGCAACTGTAAGCATCTAATCTGGGTCAGGGCACCAGGTTCTGGTTGCATTTTCAGAGATAAACATAGTTGCTAGGAAAAAAAATGAACTGGAGGAGTCAAGGTGAATGTGGTCCTTCAAAGCCATGGCTGACACAGGGTCTGAACGGTTGGGCAACTTGCCTGGCAGTGGACTTCTGAGCATAGGCCGACGTTCAAAGGAATATCTGGACCCATAAGTGTTAATTGTAGAAATGTTCCCTGGTTTCCTGTGAGTTAATGCAATATCACAAGGTGGCCAACATCAGGTGGGGAGAGTGGACAAACACAGAAGTGAAATCATTTGAGAGAGGAGACCCCTCAAATTCATAAGCAGATAAAAGCAGATCACACAGACAGTTCCTCTTTTCCTTGTGAATTCAGCGGACAACCCCATAGGGGTGAAAAGCTGCTGATGTTTTCGGTGTGTTATTGCCTTCTGCCTTTCTTCCTGTGCCTTTCCGATTGGCCCTGCGCCTCACAGGCAAACTGTGGTCAGACTGGTCCTCCAGCTGCAGAGCTTGGGCAAGGGAGAGCATCTTATCCCAAGTAAAAAGGCTCATCAAGAGATGACGTTAGTGAAGTTACTGTGATATGAACAACAACAACAAAAAAATGAGAGACAGCGATCTAGAGATAGAGGATAGAAACAACTGGGAAAAACCCCAGACTTCAGGTTTCAGCCAACGCTGTCTTTGTTAGTACTGTCTGACCTAGTTACAACCCAGAATATCATTTGTTATAATGATAAGAAGGCATCCTGGATTAAATAATTGCTAAGCAAAGGTCAGGATTATTATTAATACACTGCCTTACCTAGAAGGCATATGGAGAGGGAGGTACACGTGTGTGTATAGCAGCTTAGGAATTCTGTATTCAGAGAGGGACAATTAAGAGCAGAGCACTCAATAAAGTGATAATAAATATAAACAATAAGCCTCTAACTCATTGCTGGTCATATATATTCATTAAAGTATATAAATACACATACAGTCAAAGGCTATTCATAAATATTTAATAAAGAGTTAATATACTATTTGACTGAGTTCATGGCATTTTACCCTCAAAAATACTAGGTGGCTGTGCAATGCTACAATCAGATAAATCTTGGATTGCTTTATCTGTTCATTTCCAAGTTAGCCATCTTATATATAAAACACATGACATTTGACAAACCACAATTAAAACCACATTTTCCTCATCAGTCAGCCTTTCCTATGTAAAACACAATATCAAATGGAATTTAATTATCCTAACTATTGGGGCATGAATGGATGATAAGACATTCCCAAATAATGTTTTCTACAGAGATTTCTGGGAGCAACTTATGGTAAATAGCAAGTGCTGTTTTAAATTAAAGTTACTTAAAAGACACTGTACATTCCTTGCCTAAATAAAATAGGTGGTATTGTGATAACTCACAATTTGATTAACTCTAACATGACCAAATTAATTTTATTATTAATTTTGTAACTGGAACTTCACAGTTAACTACAAAGAATAAAGATTTAAAGCCTTAAATTGTGTCATCCTTCACATGGTGTTTACAGAATAGACTTCCATGTGTGCCTGCTCAAATACTGACTCCATAATGTCTTGAGATGTTTCCCTACACTCTATGAGTTTTCCTCCACGTGATGTGGAATTCAAAGCTGCTGGAGTCTGGGGCTGGAACATGGTCCTATAAGTACCCGCCATGCTAGCCTGAGGACTTGGGTTCCAATCGCCCAGAAACCACATACAAAACAAAAACACTAGGAGGATGTGGTAGCCCACCTACAATCCCAGCTCTCAGGAGCCAGTGTGATTCCTGAATTTTCACCCGAGAGCTGGGTAGCCACATACCATCAAACCCAACTCAGATGAAGAGCTAGGTTAGACACTGGACTGGAGATGCTAGGCTTGGTCCATCTTCTGTGCGTGAAGAGAGCAGAGGAGATCATCTAGCAACATAGCAAGAACAGCTTTTGCAACCCCTGAGCAAAAGAGCATGGCCTTGATGTTGTTTGGCTTTTGATTACCTCCAGACTTTCTTCTTTGATGAAAAAGATATACTTCTATTTCCCTAAGTGATTGATGGAGGATTTTTTTTAATTACAGTGACAAACGATCTTCACAGATACAAAATCAAAGTAACCATATTGTACCAATTAGCCTGTGGACTCATGAGTGGAAGAGTTGGGCTATTATGAAATAACTTGCAGTGGATTCAGCAATAATGGTGACAGGAACACCAAAGTTATGTCACAAATACCTGCTCTGGACACCACTGCCTGAGGGAGGATGCTGGATGAAATGAATTCATCCCTAAATCCAGTTCCAGGCCCTTCTCACCTGCCACAAGTGTCCTCAGGTGATGGGACACATGTCATCAGGGTACATGTACAGGAAGCCACAGGGGACTCTACTGCCAGGCCCAGCTCAAAAGCACACAGAATACCTGAATTGGGAGAATGCTGAGCCTGAGTTTAGGAGACTGACTCTCTTCTCAGGTCTAGAATCCAAAATAACTCCTCAGTCATAGCTCATCACTTTCAGAAGACTAAGAAGCAAGTCCCACTGTTGCTGGTTAGACTGTCAATCATGCATTGTCCATACTGGGTTTTCAACTTCATATTTGTTAACGTCTCTTGATTGAACTATTTTGAAATTCTGAGCAGAACTGGAGATTACCCTGAGCCCACTTGTAAGAAGGGTTTGGAAAAGGCCAGTTCACAGCCAAGTGCAGCAAGTCAGCCTGTGTCCAGTGCCCAGTGCTGTGCCAGTCAGCTTCAGTGCAGGGGAACATGGCCACCTAGAGCCAGCTAACTGAGAGATAGAGCAAGTGTCCTTAGCAAAGGGAGCGTGGATGGCAGGCAGGATTACAATGTACCATACGGTTTGGATGAGGTTAGAAAACATGCTCATGTTTCCCTAGAGTTCTCAGTATTTCCAGGACCGTGGCTGAAATGTCTTTTTATTGAATATAAATAAAATGTGGTTTGAGTTAGCTAGAGAATGAAAACTTGGGAACTTCTTGGGGTATTTTAATAAAAAGGAGAATAATTTCAGAAATGTTGCTAATTACATTTTCCTGTCTGCTACATTATGTATAAAGATGTGATCTAGTATGAAGATGGTATTTGAAAGCATTATAATAATAGTAGTGGGATATACATAATATATATACATAATATATATATATATATATATATATATATATATATATATCATACCTGGCATCTGCCAGCACTTTATCTTTCATTTAATCTTCATAACAGTCCTGCCAGGTGACTTTTGAATCCCACAAAACAGAAAGAAACAAGTCCAGAGATGATAAGAACCTCACTCAACATTCCACAGCCAATAGGAATTTTGGAGCTATGCTATGAACCTAAGTCCAAGCTTATGTAGGGGTAATAAAACAAAGCAAACAAAAGAGACAACAAAAACTATGGACACTGGAAAAGAAGTTCTGATATTTTGGTAAACTTCTTTTTCTTCTTTTACTTAGAAAATGAGACCTTACCAAAAAACAAAAAAAACAAAAAAACCTTTGGACACTAGGGAAGTTCTGATGGTTTGGCAAACCACTTGCTCTGCTTTTACTTAGAAAATGAGACCTTACCAATATATTTAAACAATTTGCTTGGCTCTGTGCTTCTCCCAGCTGCCTCCCTGCTAATGGTGACAATTCAATTACAATTAAGAACCGAGAGCCTGGAGATATGACTCAGTGGGCAAAGTTGTTGCTGTGCAAGCATGAGGATTTGCATTAAAAAAAAAAAAACTCCAGCATCTATTTTCAAATGTGGAGATTCTTGCTTATAAGCCCAACATTTAGGGTGGGAGTAGAGACAGACAGATCCCAGAGCTTGCTGGCAGGTCAGTCTGTCAGAAACAGAAAGCTCCAGGTTCAATGAATGTCCCTGCCTCAAAAAACAAGGTGGAGAAGGGTAGAGGGAAATAACCAGCATAGAAGTAAATGAGAAACTATCTTGGCTTCCTGTCTTAGTTAGGGTTTTTATTGCTGTGAAGAGACACCATGACCACAGCAACTCTTATAAAGGATAACATTCAAATGAGGGGGCTCGCTTACAGTTCAGAGGTTCAGTCCATTATCATCATGACGGGGAGCATGGCAGCATGCAGGCAGATGTGGTGCTGGAGCTGAGAGTCCTACATCTTACAGGCAACAGGAAGTTAACTGACAGACTGAGGGAAGCTTGAATAAAAGAGACATCAAAGCCACCCCCACAGTGACACACTTCCTCCAACAAGGCCACACATCCTAATAGTGCCACTCACTCCCCTTGGGGGCCATTTTCTTTCAAACCACCACACGTCCTAACAGAATATATTGTTGAAAATGAATTATCTCATTATTTAATCTCTGCATACATAAATCAAAACAATAGAGCAGAATAGTTCAGAGGTGTTTGCCAAGATTTCAGCAAAAATAGGCATATATCTGCTATTGGGGACACAGGATGGGACATGAATTGACTGCTTTAAATGTGTATTAGACATAGTATTGAGAAGAGCATAGAAGTCGTAGTAGTTGAGTATAAGTTATATTTTTGTAAATTATACCAATTTCTTTTCCTGCTAAAAGTTTGCTTTTAGAGGAAACTGTAATATGTCTTTTTAAAAAACTGAAAACTTGCTTTACCTGGCTCCTAAAAATTAGAAACCAAAAATCCTTCAGATTTCCTAATCCATTCTCTTTTTTCATTCTTATGTGATACATATTTGAAGAAAATCTGTGGAATGTTTCTATGTCGCATAGGGGGAGTCAAAATTCCTGGTATCAACTGTAAGAGATTTCATTATTTATTTCCAATATATTTTCCTAATTAGTTAAATCAATTTTTTCACCACTTTGCTTCTTATTTCATCCATACCTCTCAACCTCCCAGCCTCCCCTCTCCCCAAACCCCACATCTCTCTCTCTCCCACTTGTCTCATGCCACGCACTGCTGCTTATGTACACACACCCATCTACATACTCACTTATATTCATGTACGCACGTAAACATGTGTCTCCACTCACATCCATGCACATATTCCATCAAGCGATTCACAACACCTAAATGCTCACATCTATCTACATTTCCACAATACCAGTGGCCCCCTTATTCATGCCTACCTACACACCCACCCATCCATATACATGCACTCATCTGTGCACATACACACTCATTCTCATAATTCCGTGTGCACATTCCCATGAACTTGTATCCATCCACACACTGACCCACTCACACTTAATTCCATACTCACCTTCATCCACTCGTGTCTCCATCTTCTCATGGGCATACACGCACACTTAAGCTCCGCTCTGACAAAACCTCATACATATCATACAGAAACTTGCCTCTCTCTCTACGTCAAGCCCTGCCATTTTGCAAGCATGACACGCTTTAGATACTTGTATCTTTGCACACACTACTGCTCCAATGACCCGAATTATCTTTCCTTCCACTCTCACTATCTGACTGCTATGCATCCTTCAACAATCACTTCAATGCTTTTTGTCATGAGAATGAGCATAACAGCGAAACTGAAATCATCCAAGATGCTTCAACAGTGAAACAAAGTATGATATATGTATAAAATCCTACCTTATGCAACAATTAAAAGCAGCAGATTACTGAAATATACAACATGGTCAAATCTTCAGGAAACTGCTTTAAAGAAAAAAGTCTATCTACTATCTAAGTTCATTTATGTAATATTTTGAAATGATAAAATTTTAGGAATGAAAGATTACTGGGAGTAAGTGGTTGCTAGGAGTAAGGGGTAGAGATTTGAGAGAGATAATGGAAAGAACGTAAATAAGGTTAAAAATAGCATTACAGGGGATCTTTAGTTATTGGAGCCATTTGGTACTTTGTGGTAGTGGTTGATATTTACATATGCAGTAAAATTATATAGAGCTTTTTTCATACACACAGACAAACAAATTAAATGGGTATTCTGGATTTTATTCAAATCTGTTTCCCGGGTGAGACATTATACTGTAGTTTTGCAAATTGGAGGAAAGTGAACAAATGCACAAGGGATCTTTGTATTATTTCCTTCAACTATATTGAATCTATAATTATCTCAATAAAAATTACCATTAAAATATAATTATAATGTTATCATCACACCTAAAAATTTAATGTAATTTTTAATATCTGGGCAGCAAGATACATTTTAAAGGACTATGGTATGAAAAAGGATAACATGAACCCTGGCCAGTGGAAATTCCTTAAGTGTATGAGAACAGTCAATTCTGTCCCACACAGAGGGGAAACTTGGCACACAGCAAACCATATGGCCAAAACTTGGATCTGTAGGCATGATGAGAAACAGAGACCAACCATTCACCCAGACTTTAGGCACCAAGCTCTGAGAATGAGTAACTGTCCGTATCCTTCTTCATGAGGGGGTACACAGCAGGAAAACAAGAGACTCCCACCCAGCTTCGGGATGGCTACATCAGCTTAACATCAATCATTTTCCTTTGTGTAATCCTCTTCTAGCTTTGGAGAAACTTCAGGTACGATCCACTTAACAAAATAATCTCTCACATATTAAAATGAAAAGCATTTTTTTGTCTGAGTATCATAGGCAACACTCTCCAGTGTTCTTTTTGTACAGTATACTACAGTTTTCATCCGTGGTTTGCTCATGTTTATGTAATTCAATCACTGAGTCTGAGCTGGGTAACAGTGATGCCCATGAACACCTAATGCCAGGGGTTGTGTAATGGGGTTACACAGAAAGACTACACAGGGGGCAGAAAGTTGGAGGATCTACATTATGCCAGAGCTCTGTACAGAGAATGAATGACTCTACAAACCAGAAATGAATTTTCAGGTCAGAATCAAAACAGATAGTGACTCTTCCTACTCCACAAGGTCCAAGCACCTCCTTCCACTTGCTGGAAATTGCTGCTTGTAGTGTGGACAACATGGTTTCAAGGAGAAAAAGAACTCTGTTACACATGGAACACCCTCATTAATAAGAAATGCCAAGACCTGGCCAAAAGCAGTGTGCATTTAATTCAAATTTCTGAAGAGTGTACTTAATGATGGTTCCCTCTGATGCACATAAGCAATGCAAAACAAATAATGTAGTCAAAGAAGAGAGGATAATGGATGTGAACCAAGAAAGACATACTGACCACAGTTGGGGTAAGACAGAATCAGAAGTTGTCATGCACCATGGTTAGGGATTCTCACCACCCTAGAGAGTGACACAAAGACTCACTGAACAATGTTCTGTATTTGTTTGCCTGTGATTTTGGAGTGAATTTTATTGTAGCTCATTCGAGACAACCAGCTGGGTATGACACCAAGGCCCAGCCCGTGTGACGGAGTTTCCCACTGAGTTGTCACCTTTGGAGATGAGCTTGCTTACAGTTCCATGATTTAAATTCTAGACCTAAGTGTGGACAAGACTAATGGAATGGCCTTTTGGCAGAAGGCTGCTGTGTCCACAAAACTGATTTCAGTTTTTTGGAGATGGTTTCATTTCTTATTATGAGTTGCAAGTTACCATAAAAACAATGGCTTAAAAAGCACAAATTCATTATATGACAGTTCTATGTCAGAGGTCTAGCCAGGGGCCTCCATGGGCACAAGCTGAGATGTTAAAAGGTCACTTGCTTTTTCAAAACTCTCAAGATAGTTTTGAAAATCCACTCTCCCCAGATTCCAGAGGCGCCCCACATGTCTTGGCTTGATTGGTTCTTCCTCTATCTTTAAAGTCGGCAAATGTTTGTTGAGTTTTTTTCATACTTCAAATTCCTTCTCTCTCTGCAGCTTGGGACAGGCAAAGCTTTTCACGTTTGTGACTAGAAGGAGCCCATCACTCCCAATATACAACAATCTGCTTTCTATAAACTACAACTGAGTTAACATTTAAGTAAGACATTTCTACTTAGGGACTTGTTAATACCACTTTTATCTTCCAGTCACATTATGACAACTCTAGAGTCAACCACTGGGTGCCTAGTTCTTTATTCATTTCCTAATTCTGCCCTTATTGTATTGGCTTGTCCTAAATGTAAAGACAGATAGTGCTTAAAAGTGATGTGGGATGGCATGGCATGCAATGTAGAGAAGGAGCCAGCTGAAAACGCAAACAAATACCTCAGCCTTTGTCATCTTCTCTGAAACTGAAAACACACACACATATTTTCCTTCTCCGCTACAAGGAAGAGGAGCAAGACAGCAGATACTCTGACATCCAGGGTGTTTGATAGTAATTCGACATCGAGTGGCAGGAAGCTTTCAGTACATTGTAAGCCACAGGATATCTAAGCCATAAGCTATGGGGTTTTTAAATAAAAAGCTGTCACCACATTTCATGCTTTGCCTGGGCTCGCGGGACACAGAGAGGAAGCAAGTTCCTCACAGACAGCAGGAGACAAATTTTGGTGGTTTTTCACCAGCAGAAGACGTCTTGTGTAAGTTTTCCCGAGAAGGGAAAAGATGTGGTGCCGACGATTCGGAGTCATTGATGAGTTCTAACCATAAGGTCTGTGACAGAGTGTCTTCACAAGATTCGGTGACATCAAACAGAATGACAATAGGTTTGGGGTGACATTTTTGTGTTGGGAGGTCCTGGTACCATGGCGATAAAAGCCCACAGTGAGAAGCAGTGTTTAGCTTGGAGGCATAAGTAAACTATCAAGTCTCCAGACTCACTCCCCGTCAGTGAGCAAATCAGAAAATAGAGCCTCATTCGTTGATTGACAACAATAGAAACAGCCTTCCCACAGGTCCTGGTCAGCTTTTTCCTTCCTGCCCAGGGACTCTGCTCAGATACAGCTCTGGGTAAAGAGAGCATTATTAACAGTGTTGAGGGCTATAATGAATGCTCTTAATGATCAGTTTAAGAGTTAGCCAGGCTCCGGGAGACTCTGACCTCCTGGAGGTAGATAGAACTAAGGCACAATGCCGGGTCTGTTATTAGGTCAGTGGGGGATATGGTTAGGAAGGTCTCCCTGGGACGCAGTGACAGCCATCTGTCTTTGCCAATCTGTCCTAGCCAAGGGCAGCCGTACGCATTGTGGTTGTTTAACACACTAGGGCAGTGACTATATTTCAAATATTGTTACCCTTGGCTTGGCAGCCTATGCCAAAAGTATTGCACTAAGTGATAATGAGTCAAGTGAGTTACAACAGTAGAACTTTGTCAGGCATCTCATGTGCTGAGGCTAGTAACACATGCATTGATTCAAAATTCTCCTAAAATTTGAATACTGAAACCTGAGTATTTTCCTTAATCTTTGATGGTAATCAATTTTAGATCTCATTCTAGCTTGAGAATGAATTATAGTTCTGTTCTTCCACATGTCTGGTTTAATTTATACTCACTTCTTGACAAAATAGCTTGGCAGAAGAAAAAGTTGACCAAATTCTTCAGTCCTCTCTAATGACAGATTTGCAAGTCCTGAAAATCCTACAACTGCTTTTATTGTTGGTAGATGATTTGATTCTTAAACTGACTAGTTCTTTAGAAAGAAGAATAGCATCCCATAGAAAGAAAAACGTTGAGTGGTAAAGCAAGGTCCATTGGCTTACATAGAACAGCTCAAATTGAATGGATTGATAATTAAATGTGCAAATGACTTCAAAGTATTCAGATGACCCCATGAAACACTTGTTTTCCTGTTATTGTCCTCCCCTTCTATTGCCCTTCTTGTGGGTTTTCTAAATACCAGGTCCTTGTCCCTTTCTTTTTGGAATTACATGTCATCGTTCTGACCCTTCAATAACTTATAAACATTCCTCCTGATGTCACTGAGTCTTCTCAGATCTTCCCCTCATTCCTCAAAGCATGCATTTCATCTTCAGCCCACTTTCGCTGGCAAGATTCCCTCCTAAAATCTTTAAACAATAAGTATGTTGTGACTTTAGTATCTCACAGAAAAGATATCTTCAACTGGATCCTCAGTTTCTAAAGAGCTGGAATTTGCAAATTCTTGAAGTGGTTTTCAAATATCCAGTTCAGAAGAAGACTGTGGGAAAGGGTCAGTTTCAAGTGAGGTTCACAAGCAAACTTACAGACTCAAATGGCCCTAGGGTGAAGCCTGCACTATAAATTAGTGAAGTGAGCTGGTTGAGAAACTTTGGCAGAGTCCAGCTGCCATCTGACCTGTGGCTTTCCTTGTGTTTTAGCTTAGATTGGTTGTATGACAGGAATGAAGGCTCTCCAGGCTAAATCTTCCACTATGTCCAGTAAATGCAAATAACCATTCACGGGACATCTCTAAATTCAAATATAGTGGCAATTAATTCATTGTTAACACTTTGAATGCTACAAAGAATACATACATGTGGGCCACATTTGGCCTCTGAGCCAATACTTGGAATAGAATTATCTGAAATATGAGAAAACACAGTATGTGAATGTGCTGGTTAGTTTGAGGTTGTTGTTATTGTCAATTTGACACAAGCTATAGTTAGCTGAGAAGAAGAAACCTCAATTTAGAAAATGCCTCCATCAGACAGTCCTGTGGAACATTTTCTGGATTGATGATTGATGTGAAAGAGCCCACCTCCCCACTTATGGGAGGTGCCACCCTGGGGCAGATGGCCCTGGGTTGTATAAGAAAACAAGCTGAGGAAGTGATGGGGAGAAAGCCCAAAGCAGGATGTCTCTGGGGGATCTGTTTCAGTTCCTGCCTTCAGGTTCCTGTTTCCAGGTCCATGCCTTGAGTTTCTACCCTGACTTCCCTTGATGATGGTAGACTGTAATCTGTAAGCCAAGTAAACTCTCTCCAAGTGCTTTTGGTCAGTGTTTTGTCGAAGCAACAGGAAGCAGACTAGGTCAGTGACGTTCCTTTGATTATTCCTTGCTAGCCTGAATCCTCCTACTCCAACCTCTTCTTCTCTTCCATTTCTCTTTCCTCGTCCTTTGGATTTCTACACGTTACAGGCCTCTGGTGTGATTATATTGGTGGTTTCCATAGTCATTTCTCTGCTGCTCCACATAACAGTGTGACAGTTACATGGCCATACCTGTGTAGCATTCATGACGGTGTACCCGGTGATTTGGATACTCAATATAGAGTGAAAAGTACAGGTTGGATCTAATACTAGCTTCCACGGGGTGACATTATGAACCTTAACAACATAAAATGTCCATGCAGAAGGCTCTACTTAGAGGCATAAAATGTCCATTTCTGTCCATTCCCTGTAGCTTTTCTAATACCACAGACTATTGTGTCCACACCTAGCAGTTAGAGGGAATGAAAGTAAAAGAACTTTTGGGTTGAATGTCTTTATACTGAAGAAAAAAATGAGGAAAGGGATTTTTTTTTTAATTAACCCTTCAAATCCAAATTGGAAATGCCCATATTCCCTCAAAGCCATGCCTCTGACTACATGGCTTTTTTTTTTTTTAAAGCATTCCTATGCTTACCTATGAAATACCATTCTTTCAAGCCATACAGCCCCCAGGTCCCAGCTGTTCTCATGGGACCTGTTGTCAGTTCATATGAGATTTACTGAG
Organism: Peromyscus eremicus; assembly: GCF_949786415.1. NCBI lineage: Eukaryota > Metazoa > Chordata > Mammalia > Rodentia > Cricetidae > Peromyscus > Peromyscus eremicus. The sequence goes on from NC_081435.1 coordinate 40,792,391, forward strand.
GACCACAGACACCAATCTCCCTAGTTCTTCCAGGAAGAGTACTAGTCACCCAGTTCCCATCAGCCTTTCTGGTAATCTGAGTGGGGTGGCTTTACTCTGATTTCTCTTCATAGCAGTAATGGCCTTATGACTGGATGATCAGCAGGTAGAGAGTCATACAAAACTGAAGAAACAATAGCTATGCCTAAAATGACAGGTTTCTCCTTATGACGTAGTTTAATTAGTGACAAGAACGAGAAGTGACATTTTCTAGCTCATAACGTCATTTTCTTAAAGTTACAAGATCACATTTTTGTTGTTCTGAGTGAGTTTTATTGTTGAGGTAAGCACCTTAATTTCTAACAAGTTATGAAAGGATTCCTTTGCTTATTGCAGTAGTAAAATAATGTGTAGCCCGAATGGCGTGGATTTTTTTTAAAATTACTTATTCTGTTTGTAACCATCAGGAAACAAAAACCATATAAGTTATTTGAACAGAGGGAATTTATTCAAAGTGCTGTTAACTAGGAATGAAGCTGTTACCTAAGCAACCAACCGTAAAAATGAACAATGGAGAAAGGAGGTGACAATTCCATTCCCAAGATTGGAAGATGATAGGAAGACACCTCATTTGCAAAAACTTAGACACTAAGAAGAGGCATCTGAAGAGACAAGAACCAGATCTTCCTGGAAGAAGAGCCAACTGGCTGCAGATAATGTCCAGTGGAGGTCAGTGGGTCTTCCCAAGTGTTATAAGGACAAAAGGGGATTCCTCTGCTGCTGCAGAGCAGAAGTGAGTTGCAACGTAAGAAAGAGTTGCTGGAGTGATGTTCACGGCCATCGTAAGCAGACATGAAGCCATCAACAAAGAGCGTGTTGGCTCTTCCTGCTCCAGCCTGATGTTCTCCTTCCATTGGCACCACTTCAGAGCACAGCATGGAGCCCCCAAGGCAGTACAGTCTCAGGGAGAGCGCTTCAGGAAGCATAGTAGAGAAGGAGATTGGGAGGGTCGATCCTAAGTCAAAAACGGGCTCAGTTCTTTAAGAAGCTCGTGGAAAAAAGTAAGCTTTTGTTTTCTTGAAGAAGAATGTCATTACATTTTTTTTCTAAAAATATCTCTAGGAAATGAAGTATGAATAACTTATAAGAACCATCGGTTGAGATTTATAGTTTTGAGTATTTCACATCTGATTTTCAGGATGAAAATTACATATTTTAGTAAGTCAGCTTTGCTCTGAACATATATCCCTTAAATTATCTTATTTGAAAAGATTTTGAAATTTGAAAGATCATAACTAGAACTTATTCTAAGTAGTATTTTTTATTATTCAAAAATTTCATACATGTATACTGGTATCTTGATAATATCCACCTGGAATCTACCTCTCCAATTCCCCATGGACTCTCAAACACATCTCCCTTACAACTTCATGTTGTCCTCCTCCTCATCTTCATAATTATTGTTAGTTTCGCCCTCCAAGTCCAGTTAGAACTGGCCATGTGCACATGGATGTGAGATTATCCACTAGAGCATGGGCAGCCTACCATGAGTTACACTTCTAAAGAAAAGTTACTCTTCTTCCCTCAACTGCCAATAGCCTCACAGCTCAGGTGGGACCTCAGTGGTCTCTCCCTCCTCCATGCTGGAATTTTTATCTGGCTTGGTCTTGTGCAGGTAACCACGGCTGCTGTGAGTTACATACACAACAGCCATGTCATGTCCAAGGACAGCACTTCACAGCTCTCCTCCCCAATCTCCAATTCTTACATTCTTTCTGCTTCCTCTTCCACAGTGTTCTGTGAGCCTTGGTGGGGAAGGGGGCAGGTTGATACAGATCTTCCATCTATGGTTACACACTTCTAGTCATTTATACAATGAGAATTCATTTTGTGCTGTAGCAAAGGCCATTATTTAATGACTAGGATATCTCAGTTACTATTATGTTTTCATGTTTAAGTGACCTCTAAAATATACAAATAGACATTTGTCTCATGTGAATAAATTTTAAGGAAGGTACCCTAGCGTTCAGTAGTGGGTTTTACACTTAACAGAGACCTGAGTTCATTCAAGTCTGTGCCCGGTCATGCCAAGTGTTACATGGATATAAACTGTTCCAAGATGACTGCTGGGGTTCCAGACACTATATGTATGTTCTTAACTGATGCGCCTATAATCCTAGCACTTGGCAGATGGAGGCAAGAGATCATGAGTTTACACCCAGTCTGCAATAAATGCTCAGAGCCTGTCTCAAAAGAAAAAAATCTCAAGTCCCATCAATATGTCCACTAGCTACAAAAGAACTCATAGACTTTTAGCTGAAAAACATGCCCAGCTAAAAATTAGGGCTGTATTAGCCAGGGGAGTTGGGCAGCATGGCTTTTGGTAAGTAACAAACTACCTCTGCCAGACTCTGGGAGAGATATTACCTCATTTGCCACAAGCCTCAGTGTAAGTGAGGATATTTGCTCTTTTTGAAAAGCACGACTTCCCAGGTAAGAAAGTGCAGAGGGTATATTAGGAGACAGTACTCGCATGAGAAGCTAGAGTGAATGGAGGTTACTGAACAGGGTAAAAGAAAGACACAAAAACCAAACCTTATTTGCCTTTGGATTGTGGCCATTCAGGACGAGCTTCAGCTTTTTTCTTATATTGTTGTCCATTTGAAGAATTTGAGTTCTAAACTTACAGAAAAGAAAAGGCTATCTCACATGCTAATTATGTTTATTTTAAAGGATTAAGGTAGTTTTAAAAGACTTGATCGTACTTTTGGTTGCATCCAGTAATTTTTTTGTTGTTGTTGTTTTAAGGAAACACTATTTAAAAGCAAAATGGGCTCTGGATTCCCCCAATAATTACACTCAAATTTGTGTTTGTTTCTCCCTTCTCATGAACCCTAAAGGGAGTGGAAAAGGACATAATCTTGATAAAATGTGAGCCCTCCAAGGTGCCCCTTAAATGTTCACTTTGCAAACATGGCTAAAATTCAAGCATGTCTCTACAGATGCTTGGGGTAAAGCTGGCTGGCTTTACAAAGCGCTTCACTTTATGTACTAGCAACATTGTTTTATGATGTGTCTGAGTTACAGGACGGTTTTTTTTACGTGAATTAAAAATAAGTATTGAGTGTTTCTAGCACGTTTGCCTTAATAACCAACTTACAGGGCAAGATAACCAACCATCCATGCCCTGGCACACTGCCGTAGCAGCCTCAGCAGCAGGGACGTTATCCACTGCTCCCTGGCTCCCTCAAAGTTCACTCACTTCTAGGTACCTCATCTCTTTTACTCTCATACCTTGTGGTGAGAAATGTCTGTAGAAGAGGGACGCAGCGGAGGATTAAAACGGGAATCTTAGGACACTTCATTCCCCTTGGTGCAGAGACTGTGTTCATAGCCCACTCATGTTCCTGTGCTTTAAGGACAGCGGCAAAGCAGCTGCAGGCTGAACACCCTCTGGCCTCACTGAGTAGTCTTCACGATCACCCTGAGTCTCTTGTAAAGAGAGACTGAACAGGTCATTCCTCGCACGCCTCTACCTGGCACTCAACCCCTCCCGGGCCCAGTTATATAGATGAGCCTGAAAAGGTTGGTAGGTTGAGAGAAAGGGTGTGTTGCGCCTCACCACAAGAAACTTCTAGCAAACCCTATTTAGAGCAAAATTGAATGACCCCTTCTCGTAGGGAACATCCTTGTCTTTGGGAGCGCTTGTCTCCCTATGCTGTTTTTTCCATCTGTGCGCTGTCCGCCCACCTCTCTTTGCTTCTCCGAAAGGGAACAGCGAGGCTGGAGAGAGCTTAGTCGACTGCCCAGGAGGCATATGAATAGTGTATTAAAACAGGGCTGGAAACTAACGGGAAGAAGCTCCGTGGAATGCAGGCCGAATGGATAATGGAAAGAGCTGCACGCAGGAGCCAGCGAGAACTGGAATTGAACTCCAGTTCCGTCATTTAGAAACTCTCTTGGACACCGTACATGTCTTCTCTGAGTTGCAGTTTGTTTATAAAACTGAATAATAATATCTGCCTCATCATCATGTCAGAATTAACGGAGTGATGTACATGAAAATGAGCGCAGAGGTTGGCCCACAGCTGGCGCTCAATAAATCTTAGTCTCTTACCCTCGAGAGAAAGGGGGTAGCGTTGTTGGGGTAGGTCACAGGGCTTTCTCAGTATTAAATTGACTCTCTCTCTCTCTCTCTCTCTCTCTCTCTCTCTCTCTCTCTCTCCCTCCCTCCCTCCCTCCCTCCCTCCCTCCCTCCCTCCCTCCCTCTGTGTGGGTGTGTGTATGCACATGTGGGTAGGGAGGAAGAGGGTCACAGGCGGAGACAGACAGCTGGAGAAGCAGTTTAAAAGAAGAGAGCCCATTTTATTGCATTGACTTCCCTAATATCTTTCACTCCTTCTACTGTCTGTAACTTCCTGGTATCAGGGAAAAAAATGGATAACTGGGTCAGAGTAGCCAGTAGCTCTGGGTATTTTACCCACATGCTGATAAAAGGTAGTGAGATCTCTGCACCGTGCTCCCCACGTCCCCTATCCCACGTCCCCACGCTCCCCCTGTTCCCTAGCCCCACTGTCTTTTCTTAGGGTACTGAGCCAGTGCTCCGCTTTCCTGAGTTTCATTTTCTGTGCCGGGCCGCTCTGCTTGCAGCCAACACATTCTTTGGCTGCCACGTGTCAACACTGCTGTCTCAGGGACTGTCAGAATGAAGAATCGTTTCATTCTCTGTGCCAGACCTGAGCTGATCTTCTAAACGACGAAGCTTCGGGCCTCTCTTGGCACCCGAACACAGGAACCCGGCTCGGATCTCACAGTTCTTTTCATCCATTGTAACCCTCGTAACTGGGTTTTTCATATTCTGCGTCTAAGCTCCTGTGTTCGCTGACAGTGGTGAGGCCCCAGGTCAGGTGCTTCTCTGGGACCTAAGTGGATGCTCTCAGGCTCCAACCCTGACTCAGTGACCCAGGAAATGAGACCTGGAGATTTCTGAAAACAACCTTCCCGTGACCCAAAGGATATGAATGAGGCCCTGAGATTTCTGAAAACCTCCTTCCTTAGAATTAGGTTGTTAACCCACAGTAAAATTTACTCATAATGTTCCCCAAGGGAAAAAAAAATCCTTCTGCTTCTGCCCATAATGAGATCTCATTACCCTATCAGCCTTTCCTTCTAGTTTGTTTGAGAAAACCAGAGACCATGTTTTTCTTTCTGTCTTTACAAAACCTGGTTGGTAAGCATACATCTATAAAAACAAAATAAATAGGACATGTAATAAAAGATCATCAAGCAATGCCCAAACATCTTAGTTCCAGGGAAAATAAGCAGCTACCAAATCTGGGTTCTTTGCTTCAAATCCATAAATATTCAAGAAGCCTTGAATGCTACATATCTCAGTGCACACTGTCACCTCCAATACTTGACACATTTCAACAAAAATTTGTTTCACGTGTTAAATAGTAAAAAAGAAAAAAAAACATTGTTTTTAAAGAACAGTGTGAGCGTCACCTCAAATATTGGACACATCCCAACAAAATTTGTTTCACTTTTAAATAGTGCTAAAAACAAGGGTTTTTTGTTTGTTTGTTTTTAAGAAACAGTCTGAGGAACCTGCTGTTGTCACAATTGTCAGAGGGATCTAGGATACTGAAGGGTCGGGACTCTCTGAAGGAGGGGGTTTGTGGGATTGGGAAGGTTTTCCACAGGGTCTGCTGATTCCTTTCATCTTTGTAGTTTTCTGTTTTCTCCTCTGTGACTATGCCATCCTGGACTCCGCCTCTTGGCATTGTGTCATCCATGTCTATGGGAGATCATTTTCAGCCGCCTTTGTGCATAATTTTGCTCTGATAATTTCAGTTCCCTGCAATCTGTAAACGAATTATTCCATTCGAGTGGACGTTTCTTGAATATTTCTAATGTATAGGTTACTAAGCTAGTCAAAGAGACTACATGGCCAATTAAAAAATACTGCCTTTTATCAGTTTATGATCTAAGGTGTATGTGTGTGTGAATGTGTGTGTGTGAGAGAGAGAGAGAGAGAGAATGTGTGTGTGTGTGTGAGAGAGGGAGAGAGAGAATGTGTGTGTGTGTGAGAGTGTGTATGAGAGAGAGAAAGAGTGTGTGTGTGTGTGTGTGTGAGAGAGAGAGTGAGAGTGTGTGTGTGTGTGTGTGTGAGAGAGAGAGAGAGAGAGAATGTGTGTGTGTGAGAGAGAGAGTGTGTATGAGAGAGAGAAAGAGAGTGTGTGTGTGTGTGTGTGTGTGTGTGTGAGAGAGAGAGAGAGAGAGAGAGAGAGAGAGAGAGAGAGAGAGAGAGAGAGAGAGAGAGAGAGAGTCTGTGTAGTAACTTCTTGATTTATGTTCCCCACTCCTTACAGGTCTTGGAGACATCTGCGGCTTAATGGGGACTTTCCAACATTCCAGACTGCTGTCCTACAATGAAGCTCTGAGTCACTGACCCAAGTACTGGCAACAATGTGGACACCCAGGACAGCCAGCGTCAGGCACCATCAGTGTAAGCCGCAGCCCAGAGCTAGCGTGGCCTGAAACTCCAGCAAGCGCTAGAGAAAGCCTCCCGTGTTCATGGAAAGAGGAAAGGAAAGGATTCCCAGCCAATCACAACGACCTTTCTGCGGTTCCAAGGAGCCCACCTTCCTTATCCATCAGGCTGTCCTGCCTGGAGATTCCCACTCGACCCTTCTGCCAGAAATACAGTGTGGAGGTCTCACTGAAAACAGAAAGACCAACACTCAGAAAAGGAGACCTGGAACAGTGATACTATCAAAACGCCCAAGTAGAACTATGTCAGGAAGCCAGCCTAGCCCTCCTGTGATCCCACCACGCAGACCGGGGTTCCGGATATGCTACATCTGTGGCCGAGAGTTTGGGTCCCAATCACTTGCCATTCATGAACCCCAGTGCCTGGAGAAGTGGCGCATTGAGAACAGCAAACTGCCCAAGCACTTGAGGAGGCCAGAACCCTCCAAACAACAGCCCATCGGTGGCAGTGGCTCCTACAGCCTTCAGGCAGCCAACGAGGAGGCATTTCAGAGCGCACAGGCTCAGCTGCTCCCCTGTGGCTACTGTGGCCGCACATTCTTGCCAGATCGTCTCCAGGTTCACCAGAGAAGCTGCAAACCAAAGGGTGAGAATCCCAAAACACCAGCTACGGATGGTCCTGATGTTCCTAGTGGTCTCAAGAAAGCTTCCAGCGGCATCCCAGCCCGACCAAGGACTCTCATCTGTTACATTTGTGGTAGGGAATTTGGCACACTGTCCCTTCCTATCCATGAGCCCAAATGCTTGGAAAAGTGGAAGACTGAGAATGACCGGCTCCCTAGAGAGCTGCGTAGGCCACTGCCCCAGAAGCCCCAACCTCTTCCAACTGGACAGCCTAGCCAAGAAGGGGCCAGTGTAGCTGCGCTTGTGCCTTGCCCAAACTGTGGCCGGACCTTTGCCCCAGACCGCCTACCTGTACACCAGAGAAGTTGTAAATCTCAACCCAATGGGCAAAAAATTCCAGATTCGAACTTAGAAAGGAAAAGTGGCCCAAATGTACCCATCAATTCCAAGCAACAAAGGAACGTGGCAGCAGGAAGTGAGGACAAGGTAACTGATGTGGTATAGGATAAAGTAGGTGGACTGGGGACATAACGAATCTTCAAAGGGATGAGAGAATTGTTCCCAGAGCCAGCCACCTCAGCCCCAAGGATGGTGTCTCTCAAAGCCTTACTTGTGTCTCAAGGCAGTCTGTCCAAGTGGATCTCCTTTTGAACTCCAGGGGCTGTGTCTTTTTTGGCAAAGCAGACCTAACAACAACACACTTGCCTGGTTGGTTCATAATCCTCTCCAGTCCTACAGCCTAAAAGAGATGGACTTTTTTTTTTCTTCTCTGATCCCTCATCCCAATAATCCCCGGGAGAGACTGTTACTTAAAATGAGTCATTAATGCTGTGTCTACATTACAGAGATATAATTCCCATTCCAACAGCCAATGTTTATTGCTGGTTTATTTTAGTCATCTACCTTAGGAATTCAGCTTTGGCAACGTTGGGTTATGCTGAGTTTATCTTACTAAAATAGAATCTGTGTCAAAAACCCCAAATGACTTTAGCAATAACAAAACACTGGGGTACTTGCTAGGGTCTATGTGTTCTGCAGATGCAGTATGATTTCATTTAAGTCATACCTGATTATAGGTGTGTGTGTGTGTAGTGGGGGGGGGTGGGGGTTAACCCCAGCATGGATTCTGAAACAACTAGGTATGCAAGCAAGGTTCTGGGTAGAGCCCAGTCCTGTGTTTTTCTGTACCCTTTGTGGACACTGTTCATCGAATCGGGTCCCCCGACCTCAGTCATTCTAAACAAGCATGAACTCAGGTGTCATCAGCCTATAAGGAGAAAGTTGTTGACATTTTTCCTGGGGTGTTGCCATCAGGAGGATTGAGTGGGGATTCTTATGAAGGCGGCTAATTGAACAATAGAACTTGGTACATGCTCTTTGTTCTACTGTTAAACCAGGACACTGGCCTGTCACATCTTACATGTCAAACTGTAAGAAATAGGAGGTGGTCTTTTCTCAGGGCTGTTTGAATTCCAAGAATGCTCAGACCCCCTAATCACAGACTCTTGACAGCAGCCTTTAGCTAGATAATGTTTTTAAATGGAGCAGTTTAAGGAAACGAATGTTATTCAAACTGTTATTAAACTGGAGTGATAGGGGCACATCTTTTATTGTGATCTAGTTTCTCTTGGCTTTATTTTTTTATTGCTCTGAGGACTGTCTAGTCTTGTTCCTAGTTTCCATGACTAAAAAGCACAGACTTACTGGTTTTGAAGATTCCATGACAGTGATCCTAAAGCAGAGAAGTCAGACTAACATGCTGGACAGTTTTTCCAGTGACTATTGAAGAAAGAAAAAAAAAATCCAAACGGCTAGATTCTTGCCTGATGAAAACCCAAATGCTTAAGTGTGGCATGGGCTCCACGTTGGTCTCATAAGCCCGATCTGTTTTTCCCATCTTCTGCCTGTTGCTTTTCTTCCAATATGTGTGGGGTCTGGAGTCAGAGAGTAAAAGAATCTGTGTCTCGGGGCCACCAAGCAGCAACCCTCCCGGCATTCTGACTTAGAGCCTGCTTCTTGATTGCATGCATTTACTCGAACATTCTCATCATAGACCTAGAGCTAGGGAGGAGTGTGGTCGGCATTCTCGTGCTTATTGTCGTAACACATACTTCGTGCTCCAAGACTGGAGTCAACAGGCTGAGTACAACATGTTCTCCCAGTCACAGCTGCTAAGACAGACTGACCGGGCCAGCCCAGGGTGTCACAGAAAGACATCTTCCTCACCCTTCCAGTTCTCTGGAGGAGAAAATGTCAGCAGAAGCCAGTGGTGGCTTCTCTGTGATATCTGCATGTATGTGAGAGTCCAGGGAAGCCCCTGGAGGACTAGATGTTGTCAGTGTGCATCTAAGCCCTCAAAGGCCTATCCTTGCTGTGTGTCAGTAAAAAAGTGACACCCATCACTACTAGCTATCATATAAGGCCTCGGAAGACACTGAAAGGTCATCTAACCGAGGGTTCGTAGTCAGATTTAAATTAAGCTTGGGTTAATTAAAATGGAGCACATTTTAGACTTCACTAAAGCATAAGATTTTTTTGGAATTGATGGGTGTGATCTGTACCTTCAGACATTGTTTTCAAGATGCATTCAGAAGAAAACCTTTCTGCTTACTGTACCTTGCTTTCTTGATCCTATCTGTTGAAATTTTAGCTTCTTTATACCATTTACGACTTCATGCAATGAGTCCCTCATTTTTCATAGAGCGCTGACCTATACATTATTAGATTCTGGAGTTGTATCTGCCTGTAACCGCTGTCTTGTGGCTGACTGAAGTGTGTGTGCTTTGCTCTTTAGAACATGGATGCTTGCTTCGTCTCTTTCTCTTGTTGACTGGAGCAGTCTTACTTTGGAATTCTTGATCTGACTTTGGGTTAGCATCAGCCCCCTTGCCAGATATTCTAAAGGGGCTCAACCTGAATTCCAGAGAGGAAAAACAAGTTCACAATGGGAATAGAATTTGCTCCAAGTGGGTGACAGTGACTTTCGCTGGCCAAGTGCAGTGTTTCTCAGAACATTCCTCTACTGTAGACTGGTTCTGCCTTCCCTTGGGATGTAGCTGCTATTGTTTGCCTTCAATCAAAGAGAACAAAAATAAATGCCACCGAGAGATCTAAGATCTGCTGGGAGATCTGAGTGGTCATCTTGCTTTGTTCTTCTAGGAACTCAAATTCTCTTGCTACTTATGATCTGAAGTACAGAGCCAAATCTATACTCTTGGTGATCTCACAGAAAAAGTTATGAAGTGCTCTAGCAGTGTTTAAGGGGCATAAAACCCTAGTGTGGAATCACGTAAAAGTGTGACTGTCCTAGGGCCATCGTTGTCTGGCTCTGTGTTGTAACAACCAGCATTGTGGTACTTCCTTCCTCTGAAGAAAAGCTTGGATGAGATACACCTAGTTTAAAATTGTTATTAACTTCATATGAAGTTTTGATGCACAGTGTGGAAAGATACAGGTTATTGTTTTGATTTTTAATATTGTGTTTGATTAATCGAATATTCCGATACTCATTTTGTAAGTGATTTTTCTATTACAACTGCTAAAGACTATAATAGAGGCCATTGTTAGTCCTTATTTTAAAGTGGAATAAATGTGAACATTTTGGATCCTTTTAGAGGCTGATTGTTACAGTCTTTAGCTTCAGACCTGTTTCAGTTACTTGGAGCCCAGGATGATAGTTAAACACATAATTATAAACCCAAATACAGTCTTTGCCCAATGACCTTCACTAGGTAAGACTGGGGGGTTATTGTCTTAGAATTTTGCTGGTAACACATTAAATGTTCCTAAAACTCCTGCTTTATGTCGCAAAGCAGACATTATTTTTATTAAGGGACACTATCTTTTCTACAGAAGAATGTCTCTCTGAACGTGGCTCTGAGTACTTTTGGTATCCCCAGGGCTCAGGTTGCAACTGGAAGTTCCTCAGACATGCCACCAGCATCTGGTGCTGCCATCTGCTGTTTCCTTTGAAGGTCTTCTACACTATCAAATATGGGACTACCTTTCTCCTTAAAAAAAAAAAAAAATTATTATTTTTTAATTATATGTATGTGGATGGGTGTCTATGTGTACATATGTGTACCTGAGTGAATGTGCCCAAGGAAGCCAATAGTGTTCAACCCTCCCTGCAGCTGAAGTTACAGATAGTTGTCAGCCATCTCCTGTGGGTACAGGAATCTGAACGTGGGCCTCTGTGAGAGCAGTAAGTGCTGTTGACTGCTGAGCCGTTGCGCTGGCCACTGCTCCTCTTTTTTTTTTTATTTTTATGTGTGTGAGTGTTTTACTTTCATGCGTGTATGTGCACCGTATGCATACCTGGTTCCCTCAGGGGTCAAAAGAGAGGATCACATCCCCAGGAACTGAAGTTACGGACGGTTGTGAGCCCTCACGCAGGTGCTGGGAGTCAAGCCTCAGTTGTCTGCAAGAACAACAAATGACCTTAACCACTGAGCCATCTCTCCAGCTCCTCCAGTGCCTCTTTTTTTTTTTAACTTCCAAAATTTTGAGAAGGTACCATTATAATACAACCGCAAACTCATGTTATTTGGTACTATGGTCATATTAGATTTGGAGTTAGAGGTGCTGTTTTCCAGGGAAGTCTCTCATTCCTTGAAGGCAAACTATTGGATGGGACTGTCACAACAGGGAAGGCCGAGCAGATATTTATTGCCTCATTTTCATATCTGTGAATCGACATCTGTTAAATCAAAAAAATATGGCTGTTTAAGGACAGGAATGAAAAAAATACGAACTATTTTTATTCAGTATTTTTACTTAGTAGCATTTATCCATGCTACTATGACAACTGCCTGAAACAGAGTGATTTATGAAGAACATTCGAGTCTCACATTCTGCAGACAAGACAGTCCAAGATCAAGGTACCAGTAACACCATTGCCTAGGAGAGATGTTGTCTATGTCCAAGATGGCGCTGTATGCTGCTTCTCTAGAGTGAGCAATGCTTGTCTTCACAACAGAAAAACAATGGAAGGGCAAGGACTCATTTGCTTCAACTTTGAAGCCTTTTATAAAGGTGTTAATCTTATTCACAAAGGTGGAGTCCACACGGCTCAATCACCTCCCACAGACTGAACCTCAATATGTGTTCTACTGAGGATTACAGTTCAGCCTGACTTTTAGAAAGGACTCCATCACTCAAACTATTGGTTTTTGTGATCAGCACTTTGTATCTTTGTACGTACAATCTACTTCAAATTTTCTGGTGGGAAGTTTGAGGTTAAGCCATTGCCCAGAGTTAGGTAGCAGGTTCAAAAGTGGGTGCTAGAGTCGGTTCAAAATCTAAACCAGTACATCTTTTAATGTCTCTGTGAAAGAGCATAGGAATGATATAAGCAAGGACCCAGAGGCATGGTGGGACTCAGTGGGAGAGTAACTGTGGTTTGAATTCTAAGTATGGAAAGGTGGGAACATGGTTACCCTGCAAGGCCTGAGCATTGGGTAAGACAAAGAGGAAGGAAGTCTGCTGACTTACCCTTTATACTTTGGCCTGAGCACTAAGTACATACTCACTAAAAAACTATAGACCCAGCTCTTGGTCCTACAAGGAAATGATTGGAAATTTTAAAATACAATCATGTAGTATCAAATTTTGATAGAGCAGTGTGTTGTGGTAGGAGACAACATTTATGACCTTGGCTAGAGAAAACCTCATTAACCTAGCAGGTGCAGAGTGAGGGCAAGGCTGTAAAGGGAGATGAACTGCACTCTGACCTAACAGTGGAACTGAAGAGCCCACATGTGGCTGGCATCTAAGAGGGATGACGGAGCACAAGAAGAGGCTGTAGGGGTGGTATCAGGGCAGTGGTGATCCCTCAAGCTGCCCTCCACAGAGCAGGACACCAGTTTAGCTATATCAGGAATCCAGTGACTGGTTGCAGACTTGGAGATGAAATATGATGGGCAGATCTTGATGAGGACTGAAATGGGGAAGGATGAAGAAGGAGGCCAAGGAGAAGGCCCAGACCTTTAGCAGGAATACCAGCTTTAGTTGTGCCATTTTCTAGGAAGGAAAGGAAGGTTCTAGACAGCTAGGATCGGTGGTTTCATTCTGGAAATGCCAAATCAAAATGCTACTGAGATATTAAAGTGACTTGAGCTGGGCTATATGAGTTTGAGACTGAGAAGAGAGGTCAGAGCTTGGATGTCCATTTGTTGGTTATTAGCAAACACAGAAATCTGAGTGAGTATGGGATTAGAAAAACTGGAGAGATGGCCAGGAGAGATGGCTCATCAGTTTGGAGCATTTGTTGCTCCTGCATAAACAGAGCAGAGTTCAGTTTGTAAGATCCACATGGCAGCTCACAACCATCCATAGCTCCAGGGGATCTGATGCCCTCTTGGCCTCTGGGGGCACCAAGTACACACGCATATGCAGGCAAAACACCCATACACACAAAATAAAAAAATAAACAAATCTAAAAAAATTAAAAAGAAAGAAAAACAGACTGAAGCTGACCCCCCGGAAAGAGAGAATGAACATCCAAAGATATGACCAACCAGAAAAGCCTGGAGAGTGTGCTTGCTCTGGAAGGTGATCCAAAAAACTGTCAGCAGAGTAGGGACAACAGAAGGCATGAGGACAGAGGAAGTAGAATCAGGACTGAAAAACAATTGTTAATTTGGCCATATAAATTTAGCTATGAGCCTTGGAAAGAACATAGCCACTTGGTTAGAGTTGTAGAGTATGGGTGTGTCTTGAGACATTTAGCTCTTTGGCCTAAGAAAGAAACAGTGGATAGGTTAGAAGTAGAGGTTTCTTTAAACAACAGAAGCCTTGAGGCCAAATTCGAATGACCAAAATAATAATTCAGTGAAGGAGCAGACCGAGGTGACAGGAGAAGGTAAAGATGATTCAGAGGAAACAGGCACCAGGGTCTAGAATCACCAGTGTATAGAAAGAGGACTTCCTAGGAAGGATGCTTCCTTATTCCAGGAGGATGTTGAATGCAGAAAAAAAAATCAAGTTTACCCACCAGCAGTGGGAAGGTGGAGGGGGTGGTTACAAGCTGTTTATCTGTTTTCTCAGTTAAACATCAGGCCAGCTTAGCATACTATTAGACTGCAAGAAAGAGAGGAAAGGCCAGCTTTGAGAGCCCTCCTAGTGCTTGATCTCTTCGTGCCTTCTGCTAAACTGAGTTCCTGAAGTCCCTAAATCCAAGAGTGACATGGGACTTTTGGGAATTGGTAGATAGCACATTAAGTGGCCTGTGGCTCCCACACTTCATCATCTTCAGTGGCCTTAGCTCACCTGCTCAGCAGGTACTGATGTCACGCAAGCCAGCCCTACCTCATAAAGTGCCCTTTGATGATGCTGCCAGCTGAGCTACTTAATGAGCAACTCCACGTGACATTTTATCATCTTTCCTTGGGGCCAACCATGCCCGAATATCAGGGTGGCATCCTATCATCCCATGGCTCTCAGATGTACAAAGATCAACAATAAGGTAGTGGTCTTGGCTCTTTTCTACACTATTGCCTCTGAAGGCCAGCCCAAGTGAACCTGTGGATGGATGTGGAGTGTGTGAAATCTCTGGGTACTGGGAAGAGTTATACACTTTTAACAGCAAACTTACAATATAAGCTTCTCATATAAAATTTAAAGGATATCACCTACCTATACAAATGGTAATAACATATAACCTAATAAATAAGAAGTCTGCCTCAGACTGTACCGGAAGTTAGCACGACTCTTATAGAAAGTGATACCCTTCCGGGATTTTGTACCAGGACACCTGTATTTTGCTTGCTGTTTCTTTAAAAGGACAAATGCTAATCGTTTGTTACTTCTGTGAGAGGATAGGATCATATGTTCACAAGCTGCAGACAAATTTCTAAACCGTCTTATTAAATAAGAAACACAGAACCAAATACAGAGGTGCAAGCCATAGAGATCAGAGCAATAGCCGCTAACTAGCCTTAGCTCACCACCTTGCCGTAGCTTCCTCAGCTTCTTCCTGTCTAACCTGCACCTTCAATGCCTTCCTGTCCTGCCTTCTCATTGGTTCTAAGCCCAGCCAACTCACTTACTCATCACTGCCTGTCTATACAGACCTCCAGGTCTCTATGGTTGGTACTGGGATTAAAGGCATGTGTCAGCATGCTTGGCTGTCCTTGACCACACAGAGACTCTGCTTGCCATGTGATCAGATTAAGGGCTTGTGCTACCACCGCCTGACATCTGTTTATGGCTCGCTATGTCCTCTGATCTCCAGGCAAAATTTATTTATTAACATACAAATAAAATATCACATTTCAGCACAAATAAAATATCACCACAACAAGCCAAATGTTATTTAGTCATACCATCATTAAAACTATCTGATACCTATATTATTTAAAAGTGTATCTGTTTGGGGCTGTTGAGATGGCTCAGTGGGGAAAGATGCTTGTTGCCAAGCCTGGCAGCTGGAGTTGTATGTCTGAGACCCAATTGGTAAAAAGAGAATCAACTCCTGCAAGCTGACTTCTGACCTCCACATGCATAGATAGATATATATGATAAATAAGTAAATAAAACCCAATACATAAATGTTTGTAAAACAGTTAATCAATCTTAGGTCTTCATAAGCCTGATTCTTCCCCTTACCCCACTTCCTCGCTTCCAGCCCCAAATGCATATATCTATATTTCCTAGTAATATACACTAATGACTCTTTATGAGTTGGAGCATGATTCCTACAAATCCAAATCCCAGCACTGGCTCTAAATCCTTCTCCACAAGTTTTTAAAACCACATCAAATGTTGTTCAACATATCTTGGCTTGAGTCCTTGCTGAACAAGTGTGTCACTGATCAGGCACAAATCCTGCGTTATGATTGGGTAGAGAGCATCAAGAGAGATTTCCTTGAGTCTTCATCTCTTGATTGTCATTTCGGTTGCATAGCACTTCTCCTCCTCACCTCCTGTATCTTCTTATAGCGTTTGCCAGTATCATGTTGTCTTCTATAACACCCAAGTTGGCAAGGGCCCAATACAGGAATTCAATACGTTTCTAGTATTTATGTCCAGTTACCTGCCTCCAATGCCATGGCACCATCTTTAAAGTCTCCAGGGAACATACACATCCCAGGCTACCTTTAATCAGAGAATACAAAAGCATAAATCCATTGCTCCCAACTTCAAGATTGAGGAAAATAGGAATACTAGGAGAAACAAGGATAAGTCACCCCCATGATGGGAACATTTTAAAAGCAGCTTGCTTTTTAAAATTAGCATTATTTCTGGCCTATCTAACGAACAAGATAGCCTTTTAAACATGGAAATCACTTCTGAGCACACTCCTGAGCTGGGGACTTTTGCATCTAAACCATAGGCAACTTTGTCACAGAAAACAGCTTCCTGCCCTAAATGCAGGTGGCACCATCTACACTTTTCTTTGCTCCCACAGTGGTCACTGGATAAATTGATTGGCTGTCTTACCTGTGGGTTTCCCTCCATGCTTGCTTGATTTCATTCTGTGACTAGAAGCCAGCTGACCATGAGAGTGAGACCAGTTGTCCAACTGATGAGTTCAGAAACCAAATGCCCGGACATCCTCTACCAATGTTACGCTAAGAAATTCTTTTGGGGGCAAGGATTTGCTCAGAAAATCGATATCCTCTAAGGTATCAATGGCAGGGGCAGGGCAGGTTTATTTGAATCTCAAATAAGAAAAGAAAAAATAAAATGGAAAGTGTTTAACCAAGAAACTGTTCTTTGGCTAGGGAAATAGTTCAGGGGGCAAAGTACTTGCCCTGCAAACATGAAGACATAATTCAATATCCAAAACTCATATTTAAGGGAAAAAAAGCCATATGTAGTGATGCAGGTTTATGATCCCAATGTGGGGGAGACACAAACAGGTGAATCCCTGGAATTCAGTGACCAGCCAATCAGGTCAGGGTGAGAAACTTTCTGCACTACAATGACCAGGGGGAGATCATTGTAGTGATCAAGGGGAGATCATTGTAGTGATCAGGGGGAGATCACTGTAGTGATCAGGGGGAGAAACTTTCTGCACTACAATGGGAGAATAAAGTAAGTATCTTGAGAGGGAAACCCTGTGCCTCAGAGAAGGCTGCATTTTATAAAGAAGCAAATTCATTTACAGGAAAAGACAAAGATCAAGGCAGTCTCTGTTCCTCACAAAGCAACTGCACCCTCAGGCTGTCCTATCTATGGTCCAAGGGGAAGCAGGCTACATCTTGAGCTGGTATAAGAACTTGGCAGTGTTGCAGACGTGGTGTGTTGTGAAAGCAGAATGGGAACAGAGATGGGGACTTGGCTGGTGGCCCTCAAAGCCAATGGCTGACTTAGTGGCAAAGCATAGCATCCATTGACTACAGATAGTGGAATCAGGTAGACTTGATTTGGGATCCCAGATGCACAACCAAGTCATGGTTTTCAAGTGTGTTACTGAATTTGCTCCTTAATGTAGTAGTTCCTTGTGCCCAAGGATAGCTTCAAACCTTCCACCGCATTCTGCTGTGATGAGATTGTTTCATGTTATATTCAGAGTAGGCAACCCAGTGATTAGGACTGGTGGATGTACTAATTTATGGATATTGAGATATGTATTTAGAGGGCAGTTTGATACTAAGTCTACTTAGCAAAATAGTAATAGTGGGTTCACCCTTAGTACCTAGAGGTCCCTCTCCCGCCCTGCCCCCAAGCCATGGAATATTGGACAGATTTATACAACCAGGCACAAGTTTCCTCCTATGGAACAGGTATTAATTCAGTAACAAAGTGTTTGGTCACCCCCATAACATCATGCCACCATTGCACCCACAGATAATTTTAGGGGGCTGCTTGTTGCTTTGGTTTAGTTTTTTTTTTTTTTTTAATTTCACCACCAGAGATTCAGTCTTTTGAATTGGTGACTTTTAGGAGACTCCAGGTAAAAAGCAGGTTTCCTGGACAGGTAACAAAGCTTTCTTAGCCACTGACATGCTAAAGCAATAACTCATGTCCCAGAAATTAAACATGAGGGAAATTACTGTTACCAGAGAGAACAAGGAATGGGAAAATAGGCTGGTTCGGAGTCACCCTTCAAATGCTTTCAGGGTCATAAAAATTGGAAAGTCTGGAAAGATTCCTTGCCTGGAAACCAGTTCCCAAAATAATCAATCTGAGCTCACATATGTCCGTGGGCAGAGAAGTCAAGAAAACACTGTCTCTGCTCAGCAGCAGCCTCTCTCAGCTTGCCTTCCTCTGTTTCTTGAACAGTTTCATCTGTCATTAGCTAGGCACAGGCAAGTGGGGATCCGCCACCCTGATATTTACTCATAGATAGAGCTAGAGAATATTTCCCAAGTAAAGTGAGTTACGTGTGGTTATTTCCACTGCTTGGGACCAGTTCTTGGTTCTGTTCTCTGTACAGGGCCTGGCACACAGCAACAACAACCTCCAGAGCACCAGCATTCACACTGCACTTGAGTCACTGAGAGAAGCCCAGCCTTTCCTCCTTACGTTATGTCCTTCGATGAAGGTCTCATCTGAATCAGTCACAGCTGTGCCTCCAGCAGATGCCTCTGCTTTGTTTCTGCTCAGAATACATTGGCACCATCAATATTTAGAATACCATTGTCTTACTGGCTCTTGTGAAATTGAGAAATAGTTGATTAAACCCAGATAGTCACAGACTAGCTGGGCCTGTTACTAGCCACGCTCCATCTGAGACACAAAATACACACAGATATAGGGAGATAGTGCTTAACCCAGTTTTGGGACAGGGTAAGGATTGTGATGGCTGTCTCTTTCATGGTCATCCCTGTTTTGAATTTAAATGTTTAGACTTGTATCATTACAGATCAAAGATTACAACCATATGATTGGCTAATATTTGAAAGTAGGCATGTCTTTTGCTAGTTTGCTAGAAGTTGTAGTGTAGGCCAATGTTCTACTTCCCTTCTACGATACTTTTTCAATTTTGGATAATTTGGGTGGTTGTCTTTGACTTTTAAGTTAATGAATGGCCTCAAGTGAACACATAGAATAGGGCTATTTTGATACAGGGATGCTATGGTGCAATCCCCAGACAGGGATGGAAAAGTTCTCTGTTTTTAGGACTATTTCCAAATAACATATAAATCATGTTGGGGGTGGGGGAAAATCAGGTATTGCATTCAATTTAAATACAGACTTAGTAACAAGAGTATAATTCACACTGTGATGTGGTTTCTTTGGCACAAGCCTCACTAAAATAGTCTCCTTATAAAGAATTGACAAAATGCTTCAATGACAAGCAATAAATCTAGGCTTGGTAACAGAGCTTGGCAGGTAAAAGGTGCTTACTACCAAGCCTGACAACCTGAGTTCAATCCCTGGGACCCGCACGAGGGATGAAGAGAATCAACTCCCATAAGTTTTCATTTGACCTTCACATGTGCTGGCATGGCATATGCACACAGTACAGACTCACAACTCACAAGAGTATCACACACACACACACACACACACACACACACAGAGAGAGAGAGAGAGAGAGAGAGAGAGAGAGAGAGAGAGAGAGAGAGAGAGACCACCCCACACTAACAAACTAACTAATACAAAATTGTCAAGCTACATCTTTGAGTCTAGTTCTAACTATCCTGTAATAGTGCCCCCTGTCCTTTCACACTGTAAAAGTTCACTTTGGTGTCACTGTGAAGCTGATACAAGAATTTAACAGGTGCAGTGATTTTGCTCTTTACTAGAACTAATGACTTCCACTTTGAGTTTTCAATGCTTCTCTCATTGAGATTCTTGTAACGTTGCTCTTATTTTTTCCCTTCAGAACAATGTCTTCATCTTGTAGACCCTCTTGACAATTAAGCTGCACATTCACCATGGTTCCCTTTGCATTGAGCCATGCCGAGGCCATCGAGAGACGCTGGAAAGCACTCTTTCCAGATTCTCTGAAATGACTGTATTTATTCCCCTTCTATCAACGATTCTTTTAAGCTTTTCCACCACGCCAGTGTTTGTTTTCTTGGTCCTTATCTTTGCCCTCTTATCTTGGTAGTGCTATCAGAACTACTAATTTTCATTGTAAAAATTAACACATGGATGACAAGTTATATCTGCACTGATTGAGAGAGAAATCTGTAACTGTTCTCTTGCCTTCTGCATTAACCAGATTTGGCCTAAGCCATTGAAGACCGGGTGCTCTTGACAGAGGAAGCAAAAAAAAAAAAAGATGCTGCATGGAAAATAATATTAGAATTCCACCAGTGGCCAGTAAAGTGATTGAAAACATGTGAAAAGTTAGTGGATTCTGGTTTAAAAATACACATAATAGCTTTCCCTAAAGCATCTTTGTCTATTCAGCCTGAATTGTCTATATTGCTCCTGAAAGGACCAAAGCAGAACTGTAGTGAGCTGATAGACACACCTACGTAGCAAATATTTGCTTTAATGAACCGATAGACACACCTACTTGGCAAACATTTCTTATTCTCATGAAGTGTTTCACACCTGAAGAGTACTCATGCAGAACTAGAGATTGACTTTTGGAAAGGCAGTTCTATAAAAACTGTCTGAAATGTCGACAGGAAAACTAAATCTAATCCTTTTCTCTCTCCAGAGTTCAGACTTACAGCAGCTGGCTAGTCCTGGTAAGCTCCACATGGACAGGGCTTGCTGTCCTCCTAGGGATGACCTCCCCCGGCTCCTGTCCTGCTCTGTTATGCCATGGCATCCAATGCTGTCTGCCTTACACTGAGCAAGAGGGGGCACTCTGCTGGCTCTCTCAGGGTAGGATCGTCCCTTCCTGGCCATGCTCTCTAATCCCGTCAAAGCCATTTCTTCCTGCAAACACTGAAAAAGAACTCAGCTAGTAAATCCTTGCTAATCAGGATAATGGCATTGACCACAAGCCACAGATTGCTCAATTAAATTTGGGACTAACAGTAGTGAAGTTAAGGAAAAATGAATCCAGTCATCTTATCACTGTTCAGACCCACCCGGGAGCATTTTCTCCTCAGCCACAGCTGGGTTGCCTATACTTCCCTATAGTATGGCATAGCGGGAAGATGTTCAAACCTGAGACTATAGAGTATGCTACAGGTCAGCTGAAGTTCAACCCCAAATACCTCTCAAAAGAGCACTGTTGGACATCGTCCCCTCTGACGGAGGTCATTTTCTCCCACATCTTTTGCAGTTCTTCTTAGAGTGTCTTTTGGCCTCTGGGTCAGCCTGTTTGCTCACAACTTCCCCCCCACAGAGGAAACGTTATGACAGTTTGATGGGAATGTCTTCATTTAGGAACCATGCCATTGATTTTGCTCGTTACGCTTGGTTAAATGCTGCATTTGGCTTGTAATCCAGGTTCCATACGGAGTCTTAATAAATGCATTCTTCTCAAAGTAAAATGAACAACTTCTTATTTTTTTCAACTGAAAAACCTGTATTTAATTAACCTTCCAAATGAATAAACATGGAAAGAAAGCACAGGGAACTTCGAGGTGTCTCAAAAATTATGGCTTATGCTTTATACTTTCTCATATGTCTTGAATTCCCTGCTTCCCAAGTCACTTTTCATGGGCCATATGACTCTGCACGGCATGAAAGCATGACAAGCAAGCACCTGGTTATTTCGATGAACACAGTCTGATGGTATCATTTAGTGCTCAATAAAAATATTATACCTCAAATAAAATGCACATTTCAGGAAGGCTCTCCAATTTCGGTTTTAATTGGCCTCTTAATTTGCTGTTTAGTCTTCTAGGATCTATTTTGCTTCTGGTAGTCAGAAATCATAATAGTGGTTTGTTTTTTGTTTTGTTTTTTGTTGTGACCATGTTTTGTGTTTTTTCCATTTCAGGAGGCTGACCAGTAGCTATGGTGAAAGGCGGGCTGATTCTAAAACATACATTTTTTTTTTTTGCCATGTTTTATTTCCCCAAAGGATAAAATACCATCTACTTAATTTGTTTCTGTCTCCATGCCTCCCAGTCCTACCAGAGAACATATGGGAAAAGGGGCCTTTAATGCTGCCGGAATCTCTTCCAACTCTATTTAATTAGGTCATTTTTGCTTTAGTTGGTGAGTCTCTTTCCTAATTGAATCACTATCACATTCCCACAGTACCCAGCCCCATCATTTTAATACTTGATTTCCTGGAATCTGAGTCTCTTGGTTCCCTGAAGATCACATTACCTAGGAGATGAAGTTCATCTTTGTGAGTTCTAACAACCCTGACTTTCCTGCAACTACCTTTAAGTAACTTTGTCCATTTCTTCTTTCTTCCCTTTCCTCTGAGCTCCGCATCTGCAGTCCATGCTTCATCCCCTTTCTCTGCCGGTGGAGAAGGACCCTACTTTCTAATCATATAAACAAGCCTTTCCTGACTTTACTCAGCTCTCCCTTCCTTCCTTCAAGCTTTTTGAGAGCACCCCCTTTTCCTAGCTCTGCTGTTGAATGTCTCACAATCGAGGTTTATGTGGTTAGCTAGTACAGGAATCAAAACGGTTTAGTTTTTTTCTTTACCCTTTCTGCTCCATCAGGGCTGAACATGCACCAATCACTGACGTATGACCTAGCAGTGAATATGACATCTTTTTCTCATCTCCCAACTCTTTCTGTAACATTTTACAGCGTGATGACTCCACCTTGCTGCAAGCCAGGAAGGAATGTTTCCAAAATTCTGATGGCTCTTTTCTCTCCGTGTCTCATTTCCTAAATTGAAAATTTGAACCTTTCTCTGTATTTTTTAATCTGTAGTTTCATATTTTCAATATTCTTATTACAGACATTCTACTTGTATTTTCTTCTCCATACTCTCTCTAATCCCTTTATCTGGAATTTTCCTATTTAAAATACCCTTTTCTCCGAGAATAGTTCCCAAAACTATTAACACTGAATTGCAGGCCTACATTTCCTGTTTTGGCTGGGTTTACTGAGGTTAAATTCTATGAATCCATCAATCTCCTCAGGCCCAGAACACAATCAATGTTTTCCTCTTTCTTCCATTGCTTTTGCTCATTTCTCCCTTTCTGTCCCTGGCTGTCATCTTGCAGCATAAAATATTGCCATTTCTGGTCCCAATATTCCCTCATCTGCAGAGCAGCCACTTATGAGATCTCATAGTCATCTTGGCCTGGTAGCTACAAGCCATCAGGCTAATATCCCTGACACACAAGTATGGCTTAGTCCCTGCTGAATGACCCCAGCCACAGTAAAAGGCAGATCTCAGCACAGCTTTCCCGGTTCTCCATGGCCCTGCAGCTTGTTACCGCTCTGACTCAAGCTTCCCACACTGAACATAAGGCGTTATCTTTCTCTCCCTGTCACACAGAGTATTTTCCCCCATTCTTTCACTTGAAACCTATTTGCATGTTTGTGTTCATAAAACGGATTTCTCGTAATAAAAACACAAAGGTTGATGCTGTCTTTTTATCTAGCCTGAAAAATGTGTTCTCTTTTACTTTTATTACCTTTTTTGTTGTTGGTGGTTTTTGGTTTCTTGAGACAGAGTTTCTCCGTCTGTCCTGGATCTCACTCTGTAGACCAGGCTGGCCTCAAACTCACAGAGATCTGGCTGGCTTTGCCTCTGAGTGCTGGGATTAAAGGTGTGTGCCACCACTGCCTGGCTACTTTTATTACTTTTAATTTGTATTCTTCTGGCTTTTGAGACAGAGTCTAGCTCTTTATCCTCAGCTGGACTAGAACTCATTATGTAGATTGGGCTGGCCTTGAATTCATGGCAATCTTCCTATTTCCAACTTACAGTTACTAGGATTGGGTATGAGCCACTGTGCCCAGCAACATGTCTTTTAATTGTGTTGTTTAGTCTATTTATATTCACTGCAATTATCGATTACTTTTCAAGGAAAAAAATATATATATAGTGAGAGGCAGAAGGGTAAGCAATAATAAGAGTAGTGCCCTAGCCAATTATTGACATATTTGATCTTATTTCTACCTGTCTTCCTGTTTTAATGCTATTAATCACCATATTTTGGTGGGTTGATGTTTTCATTTCTCTCTTATTATCCTTGGGGGATCGGTTAATTTACCATATTTGGAGTTTGGTTGGCCATTTACTTTTTGATTTTAGGTTCTCTCCTTGTATATATCTGTATGAAATAGTGGCTACTATATACATTAAAATAAACACCTTTGACCCATAATATTCATATTCAAAAACTATTTCAAAAAATATAATCAAATTAATAATTATCTCACTGAGTTTTGTTCCACTCTGTGTTCTTGCTGACTATAACTTGTTTCATACATATATACTATAAACTCTGTCTTAGATACTTTTGCCTCAAGTAGCCCATTATTTAAGAGACTTAATATTCTGTATGGCAAAGCTATGAGTATTCCAAAGCTTATTTTATTGACTGACCTGCTATTTTTATAGTATTCCCCCATCGTTTCTTACAGAACTAAACTATTTGCTATTATTTCCTCTTGCCATTTAAAACTTCTCTTAGAATTTTTGGCTCAACAAGTCTATCAGCAGTGAATTCTTTACCTGTTCCTCTACACAGAGATACTTTTATTTCATTTTCAGTTTTTTGAAGACCATTTTTTACTGGACTGAAGTTCCAAATTGACATTGTCTTGTAGTAGGATAATTTAGTTTTGTTTTCTCTTATCATTTAAAAAAATGTCAGGTCGTTATTTTGTGGCCTCCATTTTTTTTTTTCTTCAAAGAATCCACAAAAGGGAATAAATGGAAAAGAAGGAAGCCTGTATGGTATGCAATAGATATGGAACAATTTTACTAAGAACTTCTGGAAAACTGTATGAAATTAGCCTTAGTGAAGTATTTATCTACCAACTCTCATCTGTATTAGCTACTCTTCTTATTGTTGTGATCAAATACTGGACAAGAAGCAATTTAATGGAGGGTTAATTTTGACTAAGATTTGCAGATACATTCGCCCACAGCAGAAACAGGGAACTTCTTCAATGACACACCCAGGGTGTGTCTCCTAGGTAATTCCAAATCTAATGACGTTGACAACAAAAATAAATGATCATGTCACTCTTTGTCAACCTGATACTGAACACATCACTTTCAAGCTATTGCATTCCACCCCTGGCCTCAAAGGCTCCTACTTTTCCTATAATGAAGAGTCCATAAAGAGTCATAGCACTCTCAACACTGTTCAAAAGCCAAGTTCAAAGCCCATCAGAGACTTGATAATTTCTTACCTGTGAATCCTTGTAAAATAAAAAAGCCACAAATTTCTAATGTGCAATGACAGAATATGCATTCCCATTCCAAAAGGAAGAAACTGGAATAGCAAGTGAAGACTGGGCCAGAGAAACACTAAAACAAGCAGGGCAAATACGAATCGCTGCAGCTCTTTGTCCCATCATCAAGAGATTTATTTACTTATTTAGCTTTTATTTATTTATTTATTTATTTATTTATTTATTTATTTATTTATCTGTCTGTGTGTGCGAGTGCCACAATGTGCATATGAGGGCTAGAGGACAACTTGCCAGAGTTAATCCTCTCCTTCCAATGTGTGGATTCCAGGAATCCAACTCAGGTTGATCAGGCTTGGTGGTAAACCCTTGTATTCATTGAGTTCTCTCGTCTCCAACTCTGAGGCTCCTTATGGTGTCCTATGGGATGTCAGATACAACCCACACTTAGAGTATCTTCCCTCCTCAGAGGAAACTCCCTCAAAAACATACTCAGAGGTGTGTCTCCCAGGTGATTCCAGATCCAGTCAAGTTGTCAATAAAGATCACCGTGAAAAGGCTGGGTATGGATCTACCAACTTGATCAGCGGTCTTGCCTGTAGTAGATCTTACTCCAGACTCAGAAACAGGTGAAGGTGCTTGCAGTAGAAAGAAGCTGACATGAGAGAATGTGAACAGGCCTAAGTCCCCTGCCTCTGATGACACTTTCATTTTCAGTAATGTTGGCACATTAGCTCTTCATGTTACTGAGAGGAGAACTCTAGCCTCACTTCCTGTTGCATCTCCTGGCATTATAACTCAGATGTAAGGGTTAGAAAATCAATTCATCTCATAAACAATGAAAATGCCTCTCAGACAATACAATATGAAGAATTCTGGTTGACCCTTTTTTATTCTCTTCCAAGCTCATATTCAATCATGTAACAACATAGTTTGATCTCTTTATTACCACAGAAGTCAAATTCTCCAGACTGGTTGGAGTTTTATTTTTTATTTTGTGTGTGTGTGTGTGTGTGTGTGTGTGTGTGTGTGTGTGTGTGTGCATGACACATGCAGGCATGCATCCGTGCCTGCAGATGCCTGTGGAATCCAGAAGGTGTTGGATCCACTGAAGTTATAGGCAGTTGTGACTTGCTGGAAACTGAATTCAGGTCTTCTGCGAGAGCAGCAAGTACTCTTAGTCGCTAAGCTATCTCTCCAGCTCTGATAACCGGAATTAAAAATAATAATTTTCAAGTGAAATTTCCACATGCATCCTTTATCTAATGGGTTTTATATTATTTTCAGCCAACAATGATAAGGCGTCCACCAACAGTTGTTTGTTACATCTGTGGCCGTGAATATGGGACCAAATCTATTAGCATCCATGAGCCACAATGTCTGAAAAAATGGCATAATGAAAACAATTTGTTGCCTAAAGAACTAAAGAGACCAGAACCGAAAAAACCAGAAGTTAGAGTCATTACTGGTAAGTTCTTAGAAAAAAATATTTGGAAAACTGACTATTTTTTTCTTACTAGTCCTAGCATCTGAAATCAGCACTTATGGTCTAGACAAAGTCGGATTGGATTTTTAAAAGACATTCTGGAATGTCTTTACAGTCTTGTCTTCAGATGCTGAGACATAAAGACAGTATGTCCTGGCAACACCTTGTGAGAGGTACCCATGGGAATTTACCATATTTTCCTAAAGTTATTTTTATATATTATCACACATAATATTTTAAAAACCATGAAGCTTAAAGATGTCTGGGAATATATACAGCTTTGTTTTCATTTATAAATGTGCCTTGATTTCCTCATGGAGCAGGAGTACCAAATTCAAATGCTCACAGGGTCTACTAGTCAGGTTACAGGACTGAAGAACCTGTTTCCTCTGTGAACACAAAGGAAAGGCACTCTCATCCAGCTGCTGCCGTCATTAAGAAATCTAGCCCAAGACATTCATATTTTCCAATAAATGCAAATGAAACCAGAAATCTAGACAACTGGATGGAATGTCCAGATTTTTTTTTCAATCAGTAATTTATAAAGTGCTATCCAACCCAAGTGGAGGAGGATCTGTACTGTCTCATGTGAAGGTCACAGAGTGCTGGGTTCCCAGAGTATGAACAGAGTTGAAAGAAAAATATACATATATGTTATATTACAAATTACACGTTATTATTTAGATAACAGTATATATTATGTGATATTTTATATTATATATAAAATACAATATATATTATGCACAATAAAGATAATATGTAATAATTATATTATACATAATTATATGATATATTATACATTATATTATACTTTAAATTATATATTTATATCAAATGTATTATACATTAAACATGTAATTTAATACATAATATAATATACGATAATATATTATATATCATGATATATTATTATATATTATATGTACATTATATATTTATGTTATATTACATGTGATTTTTTTCACTGCATATGTAAATATATTTACATAATTGCCATGCAAGTTCAGTCTCAATTATCATATTTCTATCATTAATGTTTTTTTCATTTGATTTTCTTATTCATTAGAGGTTATTTTTTATTAACAGATGCATCTTTCAAGTATTTTTCCCTGTGTAGCTAAAGGTACTGCACGGGCTGTTTAGCATTGGCTAGTTCACAGCACTCCTTAAGGTGTGATCCAAGAAGAGTATGACAACCATAGAGTGAAATCTAGATTGTTATAACGAGTTGTAGATGCTATTGAAACTCAACTAGTCACAGCCCTCGGCAAGAAGAGACTTTGTAGAAAGGTTGGAAAAGAATTCAAAATGAGTATCTTGGGGCTGGAGAGATGGCTCAGAGGTAAAGAGCACTGCCTGCTCTTGGAAGAGGACCTGGGTTCTGTTCCCAGCATCCACATGGCAGCTCACAATCATCCCTAACTCCAGTTCTGCAAGTTCTGGCACCCTCTTCTGACCCCAAGGCATCACAAACAAGTATGGTGCATATACATACATGCAGGCAAAAAACCTGTATACATAAAACAAATTTAAAAAAAAAAAAGAAAAAGAAAATATCCACCACTGAAATCATAGTATTTGTCTCTAGAGAGACTACATGCCTTTTCCTAGAACTTCTCATTTGGTACCCAAAATAATCATTCCCAATGCTCTGCATCGTTTTTTTCTGCTTGGTCTTTATCATCACATGGCTTTATCATCACAAGTGTGAATAGCTTGAAAATCCCTGCAAGTGGGTGTCTCACTGTCGTCCACTGTTGACAGAGAGCAGGGTAGTTCCTATCATTTCACCTGCCTACAGTTGTTCTTTGGGCTTCACGCTACTTTTATCTTTGAAGGTACCCTTCTTTTCTAGGTAAATAGAATTGGCTTCCTCTCGTACAGTTACTGAGTTCAAATAACTCTTTTCCTGGATCCACAGTTAAAGTTCTATGCAGGAACACTGCCATGAAAAAGTCAGAGCTATCCTTTTCTTTACAGTATTCAAAGCACTCAAAACACGCATTCGTGTGCTGGAGAGATGGCTCAGCCATTAAGTGCACACACTGCTCTTGCAGGGACCTGAGTTCACTGCACCCATGTCTAGCACCTTGCAATTGCCTGCAACTCTCGCTACAGGGTATCCAGCATCTCTGGTCCCCACAGGCATCTGCATTCAAGTACACACACACACACGCACGCGCGCGCACGCACACACACACACACACACACACACACACACACAAATAAAAGCAAATCTTTAAACATACATCCATAATCTGTATAATCGTGATACTTGCTTTATCTAAAGGAGAAATACCAGGCTACACAGGGTTGAAATCTCCATTAAAAGAAGGCATGCTAAGAATCTAAAGGTTTGTCATGGTTGTGTGAACCATTAAGATAGAAATCGAATGAACACAGGCTAGTGTTTAGTGAAGTAACATCCGCTGGCCAATGATAAAAACAGATACATTTTGAGTGCCTGGTCACATTTGAGGGGCCTATTTTGGGAGATTCTAGGACATAGTCAATTTAATGTACTAAAGTCATTCTATTTAAACATGGCTTATTAAAGTTAAACCCCACATTGTTCACCTAAAATAAAGCCATATGCTTTTGCTCTCCCAGGCCCCGCCAAAAAAGATTACACATCTCTCGGCTCTCCCTTTGTTTCCTGAAGGCCAGTTCTCTTCCCCTCAACTTGTTTGTGTTCTTCTCTTTAATTACTTAAAGATCATCTGAGTTTATGACCACGAAGAGACGACTTTTTGTTTTGTTTTGTTTTGTTGTTGTTTTTTTTAGGGTAGACTTCATCTTAAATTCACTTTCAGTTGTCAGTGTGGGTCTCTGAAAACATTCCAGGGGAGAATCGCATAGAATGAAAATACAAACACGCATTCCTTTCCCGGTGGAAGCTTATA
Organism: Peromyscus eremicus; assembly: GCF_949786415.1. Classification (NCBI taxonomy): domain Eukaryota; kingdom Metazoa; phylum Chordata; class Mammalia; order Rodentia; family Cricetidae; genus Peromyscus; species Peromyscus eremicus. The sequence continues at coordinate 40,822,025 of NC_081435.1, forward strand.
TTTAGAACCAACGGAAAGGAAGCCAAACATTATAGATTTGCAAGATAACAGCGTGTAAGCAAAGATGTTCGTAATGAGCGAAGAGTGCATATCATAACAAGAAACTCTCTTTCCCTTTTTCAAAAGCCTCCAGTTCGTAGCTAAATCTAATCAACCCCTGCAGGAATGCTCAACCCTATTTATTTACTATATTTATTTATTAATTTCTGCCAAAGTCACACGATTTGCTTGAGAATGCCAGTCCAGGGGTATTTCCTGCGACTGTTTTCCATAAATAGTAGAACATGGCTCCCTTGAATGGAAACTAACACATTTCACCTTTCCATTTTCCTTTTTAAAAAATATTTCCCTCTTTCTCTTACTTTTTTTCTTTGCAGCCAAGGGGTTCTATGATCTTGACGCCTTAAACGAAGCTGCTTGGGCAAGTGCCCAGAGCCAATTGGTTCCCTGCGACGTTTGTGGGAGGACCTTCCTGCCAGACAGACTGATAGTTCACCAGCGATCCTGTAAACCTAAAGCCGCCAAGTAAAGCTCTTTCCTCAGCACCGAGTGTTACAGGAGTGAATGTCTTCAAAAGGAGGGGGGGGGGGGGGGCGGAGTATTAGTGGGGAGGTGGAGAGAGGATGCTAGGAGAACCTGTGTTGACTGAGCCTGAGTGCTGGCCCAGCCCAGAAGGCCAGCTCTGTGCAGAGGCAGCCAGGCTCATTCCTGCTGTTAGGGGACCACAGTCACACTGTTTGTCAGGCGGAATTACTAGCAGGTGGCTTCTCATCAGAGCGGGAAGTTTTGTCTAAAGGACGTTTCTCAGGCAGTTGTTGCCAGTTTTCTCCCATTCTAGTTTCCTCAACAAGGTTCGTACCTCAGAGTGAGGCCTGCGCCGAGCAAACAGAGGCTGAAACCGGCAATTTGAGGCAACTCCAGCTTGTAGGCTGAATGGATTTCCTTCCCATTCCTTTTGCTTTCTGGCCCATGGGTACTTTTACACCGAGTTACTGATTGAGAAGTTTCTTTTCCCTGTAGAATCATTTGACAGGATACATAAACTCAAAATGGCTGAAGATGTAAAAAGAACCGTGTTTAACTCTTACTGTTTCTAACAGCAAGAAATGCTTCTGAGTTACTGCCTAGCCAAAAGCTCCAGCCTCATGTGTCAGGAGACCTCTGCGACACTATTCATCAAAACGGGTGGAGGCTAGCTCCTTCCTCCTGTAGAGGTCTAGCAAGGGTTCGTTGTACCTTCTCTGGGTTTTATAGGTTCTTCGTTGTTGATTCTAAAAGCCTGCCAGGAAGTTCTGTGCCTCCCCACCCAGGCCCATGCACCGTGAGTGGGTTGTGAAAGAACTTTGTATCTTAGAGTCCTTGAATGTGTTTTAATCCAGGCAGGGCTCTCCCGGATGGAGGCTTGGGGCCAGAGAGGTGTGCTCTGCCCAGGAAATTCTGCTCTCCCAGGCAGTGTGGCTTTGCCTAGACGCCCAGCATTCTACTTGGGACCTTTGTTCGTGATTGGGCTGAATTCCAGGACCATGAGGATCCACCTGCTTCCTGCAATCCTTGCCTTCATGAGCTTACAAAGCACATCCAGTTATAAATCCTAGGCAAGTCCGTTCAACCTAATATTTTGGTACCATATTTACTTATTATCTGGGGTTGGGTTAGGATAATTGTGCCAATCATCCTGCTTTCTTTTCTATCTGCCAAAGGAAGCAAGAGATGAACTTTTTTTAAAAGCCCAGAGATCTCTGACACAAGAATCTTGCGGAAAAAGTTGGCATTTAGTGACTCATAGTTGGTGTCTCCTTTCTTTCAGTTTGTTAACCTAAATGATGGAATGTAGCACACTCAAGTGAGTGTGGCGCCAGGAGCTGCGTTAAGGCCTTCGTATACCGCAGTCTAGGTACATCTTATATCAGCTCCGTGAGCCGATGGAATTATGTTTATTTTACAAATCAGGGAACCAATACTTAGACTAAACAGCTAATTTAGGGGAACACCAAGATTGAGTTAAGCAACAGAATAAAGAAACAGACTTAGGACTTGTTGAGATTTCAAGCCCACTATATATCTATTGCTGTTTCTGACAAATATCATCACCATAAGATTATGGTTATCTGTACAAATATAAACGACCTGACAAAGGAGACATTTCTCCCACACTGTCCACTAACTAAGGCAAACAAGAATCTTGGCACACTTGTCATTCTCCTGCTGACCTGGGTTTATCTTAAATAGAGGTGAAAACGAAACTTTGAAGTGGGTCATATCAGAGGTTTTGAAAGATATTTTGGTATTTTGCTGATGTTCCAGGAATAAAGTGTGAAGTGGGGACGGGGAGAGCAACATTCTGGCTTCACCTTTGAGCAGAGTTGCAGCCTCATAAAGAGATTCATGGGCACAGTCAGATACCAGCAGCTGTACCTTCATCTGTATGAGTCAAGCCTGGGAGTCCCTGAAGTGTTTGAAAACAAGGGGGTCATCCAGGCATTCTCACATCCCAGCAGAACTGTGAACAGGCTTGAAAATCCATCAAGGAGCTTACTGTAGGGATTCCACATATGGTTTCACCTCAGCTGGTCTTCAAATGTTCCATGGAATTAAACATGGAGAAAGTTCGGTTGTAATGACATCACCCTCAAGTTCTGGTCCATTATGAAGGCAAGTTATCAAATCTCACCATGAACAGAATGAGCTCACCAGCTCTCTGCCAACTACCCCTTTACCTCAGTAAGTTCACATCTGTTGAGGATCTATGAAGTTCTCAAAAGAAAATTGCTTCTTTAACAATGGTTGGCACCTTCACGACTCCTGAGTGTGAACCTTGATAGAGTTTCCATAGTAATCCCCTACATGCTGAAGAAGCAATATAGATGAAGGTACTTAGACCTCTCCATTAACCCAGGTAGTTATCAGTGTGAGATATAATGCCACTAAAAACACCAACAATAATGTAATGCCTTCTTCACTCTTACCTAGTGCTGTATAAACTTTATTTGAATAATCTTCTGTGAGTTTATGGGGAGGTTTTCAGGATTTCTTGATGATCCTTTACATATTGAATTTACATAAAAGTTACAAGGTCTGTCCTACCAACAGACAAATGACAAGTGTGTTGTATATTGTAACGGACATTGCTACTATGTGTAACTACTTAAATCCTTTATATCCACTGTGGGAGCTCTCCAGGCAGCTACATCATAGTATTTTTGTAACAACTATTTCCAGATGATGTTTCAAGGTAATTCCTGCTGTATGGCTCTGGTTTGAGGAACATGGATCTCAATTCCTTTGTAGAAAAAAAAAAATCTGCTCTCCATAGCTGGAGCCATGAATAACGAAGAGCTACCAGAAATCCAATGTCTTCTGCTTCCTGAAAGCAGGCCTCGGACTTTCTGTTCTCGTCTGTTTCTGTGATTTCTTTTTACTTGTGTCTAAGACTAGTTAGTGTGGCTTGAATCTCATATCACGTCGAGGCAGGAAGCTTAGCCCTTTCCTTCCCCTACCCTGAGAGGCCCTCCCCTAGTCTGGCAACAGTCCATCTTTCCTAATCACTTACCTTTCATACAGATTTGCTATCTGGCCCATACAAACAGTTGGCCCTGCCCTCTCTCTGTAGCCTGAGATAAAAAGTAAGGTTTTCCTTGGGCTTGGAAGAACTAGTACAAATGAAAAGCAGTTGGGTCTTCAGCAGAGGCCAAATTGGCAGGAATACAGGAAAAACTCTGATGCAGGATTGCAGGATGGTACACTTTTATTGTTTTTTAAAATAACATATTAGAAAAATATTCTAATAGATCTCCTCAAAGGCCAAAGTAGAATGAAATCTCTTGTTCTCTATGTCCAGGTAGACTTGGTTCTGCCGTCTCACGAAGGCTGCATTTGAATGGTTTCAATCCCAATGTTGTCATCTGGGGCAAGAAGGGAGATGAGGTTGTCAGAGACAGACGCTGTGACCCAGGATTCCACTATGTCTCTCTGGAAATGCTTTTCACTCCTGTGTGTAAAAGAGCAAGGTTAGGTTAAAGTGGGTATAAGCTTAACTGCGAGGCGATAAAATGAGACTGGCACAGATATTACAGAGGCAGCTTTTCTCACTGATTCACACAAGCACTCTATTGGTCAAGGAAAGTAGCTGAGATGCCTGTTAGTTAGCAGAGTCTATACTCTGCAAAACCTCGAGGATGTTCATAGCATAGTTTCTAAAACAACTCTTCTGTTGCATAAGACTTTCTCCCATAGGTTCCGATATTTGAATTTTTCTCCCCAACATAATATTTTAATTAATTGGGAATTTCAGACAATGCACCACAATCACGCTTTCTTCCCCTTTCTCCCAGGTCCACCCTCCAACCCTTGTGCCACCCTCAAAAAATAAAATAAAATAAAACATAAAATAAAAAAAGAAGTCTAGTGTGTGTTACGCATCTACTCCTCGGAGCATGGTCAAACTCCCAATGGTCAGCTCTAAAGACAATGGAGTGTCCCACTCTCCAGCCCCCAACCGCCGTCCCCAGAAGCCATCAACTGTGAAGAGCTTCACTTCAGCATCTTCACCAGTTTTTAAAGACTCTCATTGATAGCCTCCTGTCTGGAATTGTTTCCTTCTTTCTTTCTTTCTTTTTTTTTTTTTTTTTTTTTTGAGGGGGGGTGGCAAGGAAGTTGTCACAGAAGCATTCAATGTCTCTCCCCCGTTATGACTCTGCAGTCATCACTAATATAGCAAAAGAAGCTTCCTTGTCCACATCAACCAGAGGCAGCTTGGGGCACAGACACCAACCTGCCCCCCACCCTCACCCCCGGCGGGCGCAGCAGCACAGATGATCATAGACATCAGCATGGTTCTGGTTGCAACACAGATCTCGGACACCAACATGGCCCTCCAGTGGCAGCACAAACCACAGACATCTGCATGGCCCCCTGCAGCAGGATGGACCATGAAAGTCTTTTCCAGCAGACTTCGTCCAGAAAATGAACCGTTCTTCATCTTGGATATCTTGTAGTTGCTCAGAGGCCGTGTAGGAGGTGGGGCAGGACCTGTGCGAGCTCCAGGCTTGTGATCTCCTCCCACTAGCAGGGCAAGCAAGTGCCGCAGTGGCCCACTGTGCGAGTGGAGAGGCAGCAATGCCCTAGCAGCGAGGTGAGGCAGGCCCAGTGGTGGCCTGAGCCTCCCTGTGGCTGTCCCTATGCCCCTTGCCGCCATGTTGCATTTCTAGTTCACTTTCTCTGTACCAAGCATACTGTTCCTTTCTGCCATCTTTTTTTCAAGTTCCATGAAACCACTATTTAAAAACATCTTTCCATAACATCTTCCTTTTTTGTTGTTGTTCTAGAGATACTGTGAACTCTTCAGGTTCACCCTCTGCGTCTGTGTCTCCCTACAAAGCCTCTGTGGGTCTCTCAGGCTCTTTGGAGCAGTCCCAAGGCCCAAGGGGGTGCTGGCTGCCACCACCATCTTGAATCTCCCACCATCTGAACTCTTGGTCCCCAGTTGGTGACACTCTTTGGGAAGTATTAGGAGGTGGGGACTTGCTAGAGGAAACATGTCACTGGGGATGCGAGAGTAAAAAGCCTCCCTGGCTTCCAATTTGCTCTTTCTCTGCTTCTTGCTTGTGTTTGAAAATGTGAGCACTCAGCTTCCTGCACTGGCCACCATGTCTGCCCCTTGCTGCCATGCTTCTCCGCCATAATGGGAACTTAGCCCTCTGGAACTGTGAGCCTAAATAAACTCTTAGGATGCCCTGGTCATGATGTTTTATCACAGCAACAGAAAAGTAAATAATATAACAGCTATGCAGCATAAGGTAGAATCCTATGTTGATCAGAGAGGCACATCTCCCACATCCGCAAGGAAAAATGCATCTTCCACTGTTTGCTCTACTAAGAGACAACTAAACAACACTCCTTGTGGCACATATCCCAGGAAATGCTGAATGGGTGACCCATCAAAACAACTTCAAGTATAGGGAAGGAGTAGACAAAGGTCTCTGATTTGTTCATTGATAAATTAGCAAATAGGAAATTCACCTTCAGCACTTCCCTTTCCCTACTTTGAAAGTCCTTCCCTCTGTGACCCCTTCCTAGTTCTCATCAGTGTGCCTACATCAACCATGTACCCCACAACTGCCCAGACTTTGCTTTTGTTGGAGGAACATGTCAGTACTCCATGCCCCAGATAGTCCACTGTAGGAGATAATTCCATGTAGCTGTGAACTAAATATCTAACAGAATGGTGTCAGAAAGAGGATTTATTTGGGCCCATAATTTCAGGGGCATTAGACCATCAAGGCAAGCAAGACACAGTGGGCAGAGTTTATATCATCATGCCCAGTAAGCAGAGAAGATGGCAGGAAGTGTCCAGGAGTAGGAACTCACCCTTAATGACCTGCTTCCTCCACCTTGGCCCGTGTCCTAATGTCCTAACATTTCCAAACTTCCCAACGCAGCCCAACTAGCTGGGAACTATGCTTTAACAAATGAGGCTGTAGGGGATAATTCAAATTATAGCATCCTTCCCATGTCCCTCAAAGGCTCTCATGATCTCCTCTCATAATGAACAGAGCCTTAATGGTTCCTCTGTTGTTCAAAAGCTCAGATTCAAAGTCACTTCTAAGTCTCAAGACAAACTATTACCTGTAAGCTCCTATAAAAAAAAATCCAAAATAAAATTACCCATGGCACAGAGAAAATGTTTCCACTTCAAACAGGAAGGGTGAGAGCCTGGTAAGGAGAGATGGGACCAAAGCAGGACTGAAAACCAGCAAGGCAACCATCAAGTCCTACTGCTGTATGTGTGGCATGAAGGCCATGTAGTATCAGGGTTTGACCCTGAAAGAGATTGTACAGCCTCGTCTCTGATGGACTTGACATTTTCAGCACACACAGTCTCTCTGACGCTGCCTCCACTCATTGCCTGTGGCAATGAATAACCCACATGGCTGACATCTCCAATACTCTGGGGGTCTCCACCACAACTTAGAGTTCAACCTCACAGCTTTATACATTGTCTTCTTGGGGGTTGCCTACAGGAATCCTAACCCTAGCAGAGTGCTGGGGTTCTCAGGCCTTCTTTTGAAATGTGTGTGGAAGTGTCCACAAACCTATAACTCTTGCATCTTGCACAAGTGAAAAATCACACAGTCTATATCAGCTTGTGCATTATTTTGCACACATTCACACCTGCCCGGTCATGGTTGCTGTAGCTTCTGTGTAAAGAGGACACACGGTAGCTCTCGTTTATCAGGAAAATATCTTTCAAACAAGTTTATACTTTTATTCTGCAGCCTGTAATGCGTGTTTTCTGGCCAATTCCTGAGAATTTATCAAAGTATCTTTTCTGTTGTCCCAGTACAAATTACTTGCCTTTCAAAATTATCTCCCTTACCCATTCACCCCCGTGTATGTGTGTGTGTGAGAGTGTGTGTGTGTGTGTGTGTGTGTGTGTGTGTGTGTGTGGAGAGAGAGAGAGAGAGAGAGAGAGAGAGAGAGAGAGAGAGAGAGGACTGTTGTACAGAAGTTTTCTCCTAGATTAAGCTCTTCCATTTTGGAGGGAAGCTCCTTAAGACACAGGATGTTTACTGGGAGGTAAAACAACAGGATATTCTAAGGGGAGGTGAAACTTTCCATCATACTGGCAAACCTGTTACACTTTGGAAGTAAACAACTCAATGGTTTCAGGAAGTCCCTGAAACTGACCAAATTTACACAACACACAACACCACACCACACACACACACACACACACACACACACACACACACACACACACACGGGGAGAGGGGCAGGGGAGGGCTGCCAAGCATATATAAGTTGTAAGGACTGCTGAGAGACAGATGAGATCAGCTGCATGGAAGAAGCTCAGAGAAACTGAGCTATCCAGAAAGGCCTCTCCAAGCTGCATACTGTACACTGTGCTCCAGGTTTCCAGCTCTCATGAGCTTCCACCAGTACTGGGGTGGAATTTTGGTGACGTAGTTATCTTTGGGCCATTTCTGCTTCCAGTAGTAACCCACCCATATACCTGTAAGTAACCACCTGGACTTCAGTGATATCCATACTTTGGTTTGTTATTAGTTTTCTCTCTGGGGTGAACAGATGTTTGTTCATGTCACTGTAGGAATCATGTCACACATAACCATGGCATGGGACATCTGCAGAGGTCATGACAACTTGTAGGGAGTTTGTTTTCTCCTTCCAGCAAGTGAGGCCCAGAGATTATACCCAGATTATCAGGTTTGGTGATACATGCCTTTACCAGCAGAGCCATCTTACAGGGCCATTCCTTCTAATGGTGTTAATCTCCCTCCAGTCACACCCATCCCTACAACTTTAGACTTTTTTTTTCTGGCCATACTTCATATTATTCAAATGTTTTGGCTCTTCTATTTGCTCCCAATTCCCACTATAAACCTAGTTAAAAGCATCCAGCAATAACCAACCCAGAGCAAACGCTCAGCTGCCTTGGAATGTCTTCTGTCCAATTAGCCCTTTACTTTTGAATTTGAATTCATCCAAGGCCACAGGACACAGGGAAATATAAGTTGTATTAGCAACAACTTTTCTTGTGACAAAATACCCTGATAGAAGGAACTTAAGGGAGCCAGGCGGATCTCTGTGAGTTCGAGGCCAGCTTGGTCTATAGAGCAAGATACAGGACAGGCACCAAAACTACACAGAGAAACCCTGTCTCAAAAAAAAAAAAAAAAAAAAAGAAGGAACTTAAGAGAGTAAGGGCTTATTTTGGCCCACGGTTTGAGGGGACAGTCCACCAGGGCAAGGGTGTCGTGGAGGAAGGAGCTTGAGGTAGCTGGTAACATTGCACCCACAGTCAGGAAGCAGAGAACACAGCAGTCAGCTAGCTTTCTCCTCCTTATGCAGTCCAGAAGCTAAGTCTAGGGTATGGTGCTGATCATTCCTATGGTTGATCTTTTCACCTAAATGAACCTGCGTTGGTTAGTTCATGTCAACCTGACACAAACTAGAGTCATCGAGCAAGAGGGAAACTCAACTGAACTGCCTCCATCAGACTGACCTGTGCGGCATTTTCTTGATTAGGGGTTGATATGGGAGGACTAAGCCCACTGGGGGCGTGCTGCTCCTGGGGGAGGGGTGGTCCTGGATTATATAATAAAAATCAAACTGTGTAAGTCAGAGAGAGCAACCCAGTAAACAGCTCCCAGCCACAGTTCCTGCCTCTGCTCCTGCTTGAGTTCCTGCCCTGGTTTCTTTCCATGATGGACTGCGATTGAGATGTGTGAGCCCAATACATCCTTTCCTGTCCAGGTTACTTTTTGTCGTGGTGTTTGTCAAAGCAACAGAGAACTAAATGAATACCTCACACAATGAAGAGAACCCCTTATTGGTATGCCCAGATGCGTGTCTTCTAGGTAACTGTGTTTCTTAAACCCTGTTAAGTTGATGATCAATATCAAGCATCATACAAATCATGAGAACAGCCATTACTCCACATTCCTGTCAACAGTATGATCTCCCAGCTCCTGTCAGAATGGCCCATTATGCTGTGTTTATAGAACTCCAAGGCTTCTCTATCTTGCTTCTTCAAAGACTTCCAAATTTTATCTAAATGGAGTTCCAAAGCCTTCAGAAAGCTGCAGCAATAACCCCACTTCTCTGGCAGCAGTTTTTTGCATCAGTCACTTTTCTCCTTCGTGACAAGTGTCGTCAAGACAACAAAGGAGGAAGGATTTATTTCATTCACAGTTTCAGGGATTTCAGTCCATTATGAAGGGGGAAACATGGTGGTGCAGAGTGATCCACAACACAGCATCCAGAAATCAGAGAAAATGGCAAAAAAAGGGTCTAGTGATGAGGTACCCCCAATGATGAACCCCTAGTAACATGCTTCCTCCAGTTAGTTACCACCACTACCCCAAATTTCTGAAACCTGCCAAAATAATGCTACCAGCTGGAGACCTAAGCTTTAACACGGGAGCCTGGGGCTGGTGGATATGTCATATTAAAGACATAAAGTCATCTGTCTTTCCTAATCAAATCTTCATACTTTCCTACCTGTTTCTCAACTTTTAAGGTGGTTTTTTGTTGCTGTTTTGTTTTGCTGTTATTGTTTTTTTTTTTTTTAAGAGTTTCTCTATGTTCTCTGTATAACAATCCTGACTGTCCTCGAATTCACTCTATAGACCAGACTCACAGAGATCCACCTGCCTCTGTCTCCCAAGTGCTGGGATTAAAGGCATGTGCCACCCACCACCTGACTTGTAAGGTGTTTGATTTGAAGAAAATCCAAGAAACTCATCTCTACCAAGCAGTGCCCCGAGAAACAGTTGAGTGAATTATTTCATCTAAATGATAGTTACTTTAAGAGAACATTCATGGTAATATTAGGTGTAGAACTGGGCATTGTGGTACACTCTTGCAGTTCTAGCTAGCATTCAGGAGGCAGGAGAATTAGAACTCAAGTGAGCCTGGACTGCAAAGCGAGTCCCTAGGCTGTAATGTGGGAACTCGTCTCGAAAGAACAAATGAAGGAGATGAGAGAGGAGTAGGAGGAGAAATGGAGGAAGAAAACGTTAGCTCTTTATCTAAAGCAATTAAGTCCATGCAGCAGAATTTTAGACAAATATTGAGATGAATGTAAAGAAAGTGTGAAACTAGTGCTCTCCTTAACCATTAGTGTCCACCCCCCCACACACACACACAACACACACACACACACACACACACACACACACACACACACATAGACCTCTGCTAGTTCCAGGGTAAAGACATCTCTGACTGTTAGGCTTTCCATTCCAGCTTGGATTGAAGTAAAGTATTTAGCGTAACAAACAGACCCAAAACAGAATAATGTCTTCAAATAAGACCAGGGTTTATTTCTTGTTCTAAATAGCACGGAGCAAGAAAGCAGTTTACTGAGGTATGTCTCTTTCATGGACTCATAGGCCCCAGGATGATGAATGCCCGCTGTTTTCTGCATTTAACATCTATATATCAGAAGTGACCCTGGTGTGGGAGCCTCTTCTCTTAGCCTGCCCAGAGAAAAAAAGATTAATCATTTCAAGCCAGGTCTGGAAGAATGGTAACCATTCCTCGCATTCACTCCCAAAAAACAAAAACAAAAACAAAAAAAACCAAACCTCAGTCCTATAACTGTATCTAAGTGCAAGGAGGCTGGGGATCATGTTATACCTGAGACCCCAGGGAGAGAAGATCTGCCGTGTCTTTACATGTAAATCAACACTGTTGCAAAAACAAACAAGGGAGATAGGACAGTGTTCTTGGCGTAGAGGTGGATAACTGGTAAAGTAGGGTGAAAACGGTAAAGATTAAAGCTTGCTACCCTTCTCACGCATTAGGATCCTAACATCAGTCAGTTTTTAGAGGAAAGAAACTTTGGTTACTTGCTTAAAGAAGTGCTTTTATAGGTATTTTTGATATGCAAAATTTGGTTCTGAGTTTAGTCTCATCGGACAAACACGAGAGGCCATTTTCACAAAGTATATAAGTGGAGCTCTAATCCTGAACAATTATTGTGAAACAAATGGATTCCTCGTCCTCTGACCAGCACGTGACAAGAAATAAATGGGAAGTTTTTCACTCCACACTAGGTCTACAGGACCTATCGTTATATGAGAAGAGACTGGTGCCATACATAGGAGCTTGTCAGCAAGACAGACTGGGGGGTGGGGGCAAGGGAGAGACTCCTTCCATTGGAATAAGGCAAGAGCACCAGTCAGTTCCCAAGTTTTCAGTGTGGCTTTCCTGCATTCTACTCTGAATTTCAGATCTTTTCTTCAAGTCCACAGTAATGTTTTATTTACTCTGGCTTGTTATGAGCTGGCCTAGGGTATGGAGGTAAGCCATGGTGGGGGGTTTACTACACAATTTGTAAAATCTTGGTGGTTGTGGAACAAGAAGCAGGTATCCCCTACTAGAGTAGAGGCAAGGTCAACCCAAGAACAAACAAGGAGTGGGGGGGGGGGGGGGGAACAGCAGTAACTTCATGAAACAGGAAGTAGCAATTGTGGAGCATCAGATGAAAGGCACCCGCCAAGGCAGGTAAATACTTTGTGCCAATCTTTCCAGTCACCAGAGAGGACTTGGGATTCTTGATCTCAACAAGGGGATTCGGGTCTTGAATTTTTTTTCCCCTGGCGGAGATTTGAATGGGGAACAAGGAAGATGGCTCATCGGATAAGGCACTTGCAGCACAGGTGTGAGGGTTGGAGTTCAGAGCCCCAGAACCGCTCTAAAAGCCAGGCACCCTGGTGACCAACTGTACTCTCTACCCTTGAGAGGCAGGAGCTCCCGGGGCAAGCTGGCTAGCGAGACTAGAAGGAAGTAGCAAGTTCCAGGTTCAGTGGAAGACCCTGCCTCGATAAATAAAATGGAGAATGAATGAGAAAAACACCTGACATCACTTTGGGCCTCCACGTGCGTGTGTATACACATACAGGTTCACTTACACACACATGTGCCCATATACATGTGAACACAACGTGTACGTATGCACAGTGCACAAGCATACACAATGCAAAACAAAAACAAAAAAAGGAAACAAGGGAGAAAAAAAAATGATTGAAATAGAAATTATCTCCCATGGCCTCATGTTTGAACACTTGCCTCCAGCTAGTGGTACTGCTTTGGCAGGTTGGGGACCATGTGGGACTGTAGTCTAGCTCCTACAAGTGGGTCTTTGGTAGTAGATAGAGGGTTAAAAGGGCCAATGAAAGAAAACCTTGGCCCTAAGACCAGAACCAAAGGAACACACTCTGCCCCTAACAAATTCAGGAGTTGAAATCTATTAACCCCTGAACACAAAAACCAACCAATCCCAGAGCATGAAGCTAACCAGTCCCAGAGGTAAGATCCAACCAATCTCTGAGCTTGTCCCAAGCTCAGCAATTAAAATCCTACCAATACACACCCTGAAAATCTCCACCTTAGAAAGCTCTGTCCCTAAAAAACCCTATACAAGCCCGGTATCTGTGCAGTTTGGGGCTGCCCTTTTTCCACCGTGGCAGAGGCAGCCACTCTCCTAGAATCCTCCCTCCACAGAAATCTCTTGTGTGAAGTTTGTGGTAACAACTTCCTTTCTCCAGAGCAGAGCAGAGCAGAACTATAATGGTTCTTGCAGGAGAGCAGAACTGTAACACTTTGGCTGGGGAAACTTTCCCTTGCTGGGAGGAAGCTGAGCTGAGCTATAACATTTCTCCAGAGCAGAACCAAGCAGAGCTGTGACAGTCTTGATGGGGAAATCCTCCTCTGCTGGAGCAGAGTTGTTACACTTGCATTAGGGAAACCTTTCCAGAAGCAAGGACTGTACCCACTTTGCTGGGGAAACTGTCCCTCACCAGAACAAAATTCTGTTGGGATAACTTTCCCTTCAGAGCTGCAACAGTTACAACAGGCCCTGAAGGTGACTTCTGCTTTGGGTTCCTGACCCACCAAGATATATATGTTTTCTGGAAAGCCAGAAAACATAGGCATGTGGCTAAATATGTTCAAATAAAACACTGGCAAACAATGCAAGGCTGAGTGTGGGTGTGTCAAAACATGCTGTGCGGGTTCTAATTCCTGTAGTTTATGCTGATGGAAAGAACATGTCATGATGGGATCTCACAGAACAATGTAAGTTGGAATTGGCCTTTCAGTCTTAAAGGTAGACTGCAGACCAGCCCTAGAGGAAACCCATAAGAACCTGGGCTGCTCCAAGGGTTGCAGGCTTGGCTGTGTTTTGTTTCCACTTGAATTGCCCTGGTTTTGTTAGTCTCTTTGGTGTTTTCATAGAACTTCCTGATCATTGGACAACTTAACCCACGGCTGTGTTTTCTAAAACACAGTTCAGTTAGAAAGTGCCTGTCATTGGTGTGCGAACACATCAGTCCTTCGGTCCTCCAGGCCATCTCCCAGTTACACTCACTTCTTGACTCAAGACAGTTTAGTTAGTGAACCCTAGTGTGCAGGACCAGTAGGCAGCTGGGAGGAAACTACAGTGGGAAGCTGTCTAGAATCTGTTTTGGTCAGAGACAAGGACCACCAATGTTCGAGACTGCCAGGTCATCTTAAAGCAAGTTATCAGAGTTAATGCTGCAGTTATGTCTTAAAACTGAACTCTCTCTCATACACTTATGATCTCCAGCTAGCAACACTGCTTTGGTAGGTTGGGGAACCTTTGAGACTGTGGCCTGGCTACCTAAAGTGAGTCTCTGGGGTCGGGCCCTAAAGGTATGACATCTGCTTCTAGTTCTTGGTCCACCAAGGTTCTCCAAGCTATGCTCTAAGTCCTCCACTGTTACAGACTGAGCTGTTCCAGCCACCATGGTTCCTTGCAGTAATGAGCTGCTGTTCCCCGAAACAGTGAGCCAAAATATATTCTTGTTCCTTTAATTGGATTCTGTCACAGAAGCAAGAAAAGTAATGAATAAAAGTTAAGTGCTCTGGTTCAAGATACTATGTCTGTTGAAATCATTTTTTAATGTCAGTCCTATTCAACTACTAGTACAAACACCTTTTCAAACTGTGGAAGTACTTAGATGCAGAAGGAGAAAAAAATCCATACGCCTTCTAGCAAAGAGGAAAGAAAATCCATATATTATGGGATAACAGAAAGGGTTCTGAGGTATCTACGAGGAGGCATGCTAAGTATGGCAGTTACCTGTGAGACCAGCAGAAGACAGTAAATTGGAACAGCGAGGGCCAGGGATGAGTGGTAGTACAAAACGTGTACAGAAAGGGGAGGAGCATTGGCAACAGAAATATCAGTTGTAGCTTTGTGTCTCCAGAGGACCCTGCTTTCTGTAGGTACTTACGCAAGTTGGACAAATTGTATGACTTGCCAGTTTCCTTTCTGGAGAGTATTTGACAAAATTACTACAGTCGGAAAAGTATGGGAGAATGAGTGGAAAGGCTCACAAGGATATGTCTGCCTTTCTGGTTTTATTTCTCTCTTTCCTAATTTCCAGTGCTCACACAGATTTGCTAATAAGGCCTCTGGCACTTTCTGTCCAGAAGAGGGCAGCATTTAGAAGCAATCAACACAAATCATTGTGGCCCAGGCACAGTAATGCCAGGCCAAGATTTGGTTCTTTCTCTTTTTATTTATTTGTTTCTTTATTTATTTAGTGATAGCGAACTGTAAAAGGGAATTGCATTTACTTCTGAAGTTATAAAATGTGACCCTTTCATCTCTTCCTTCCCTGCCAACTTTCTGAAGGAATAACCATAAATATTTAGGGTATAGATTTCAATTTGGCTTCATGTCAGGCAATGTTTTGGCCAGTTTTCTAACAAAATGTACACACAACATAAAATGTAACTATCTAGATACACTGAGCAGAAAGAACATAGCAATTCAGGCAAAAATATTTTTCTCCAAGTGTGCTTGCTTTTAGGCGGTTAGGCATGTGAATTAGTATTCCCCACCCACCCCTCTTTTTTTCTTAAGTATAAGCAATTTATGAGCTTTCCTAACACATAGTTATTGAGAACAAATGCTAGCAAGACAATGGGGAGACACACAGCATGGCTGGGATGTGTTGAGTTTGAGATACGTAAAACCTAGGGGATTTTTGTATCTATGAGTGGATAAAAGTGACCATGATGTCCTGAGAATTTTGAATTTCTAGTTATGCTTAAAGCACACTTCCGGGGAAGTATGTACCTGGTGGTCTGTTAGTGAACAGTAGTTCATAATTCCTGATTAAAAGTTTCTTCTATGACAAGGCAGAGGTGCTGGGAGGAGGGAGACTGCTCTGGGGGTGTGGAATGAGGAGAAGGGATGAGGCCCAGTCGAGAGCATGAAGGTCCTCACTTAGGTTCAGGCCACTTGGTATCATTCACTTCATTTCTAAACTCTGGTGTAAAGTGCGGTGGAGGATTAAAGAGAACCTTCTGGGTCTCCCTTAAATCCCTCTGTAGGCATACTATGTGTGAAAAACACTGCCTAATTAGAGGTCACAGCCAGTCCAACATTCAACACAGTAAAATATATTAGATTCTTGCTTTCTCTCTCAGGAGTATGATAACCGAGCTTTACCAACCTCTATCTCCAAACTGTATAGTTATTTAAGTTTCTTTTAACAATTTTATTTTTTTATATTTAATTCTTAATTCACATAGGATTTTAATTATCATACACAGTAGGAATATAACTTTTATACCTAGTGAAGTTTACTATTATAATTTTAATTATCCTTTACATAAATGGCTCCACATGGAATGTTCCACTCTCCTCTAATCTTTTTCTTTGTACATACAGGGTCATATCCTTAAAATATACTCTGGGAAGGTTCTATTTTAAATGCTTTCCTGAGTTTTCTTAGTCATTTCTTCTTCTAGCCAAAATTTAGAGTCAATTTTGTCAAACGATATGAACAACTCTGCTAGGATATTGACTTCTGTTGACTCCAACTGCTCAACTACTCAAGGACTTTCCAGCTTATCTGCAAGAGGAGCCTTTCCTTTTGGAGACACAGCATGGGATTTGTGTTTAAAAATCATACATCTTCAACCCTAAACTCTCTCTGCTCAACCATGCTCGTTTGCTTTAGCCATGGCTGTTGTTGACTACATGAGTGGGAGTTTGAGAATAGCAAAAGCTTCACATTCAGACAATTTCCTAATACTAAGAGCCTGTATTCAGTTTTCAAACTCATATTGCATGTTATTGAATTATTTATTCTTTCAAACGCTTTATGAAATACTTGCAAGGCTTCACTTTAGACCATGAATGTAGTCTTACACTCTCGCCTCCATATAAGGGTAAGACATAAAGGCATATGCAACTGATGGTAGATGTCATTGTAAACTGATATGTAGTTGGAAATGTACCTCATTTCTTAAAAGAAAAAAATAGAAAACTAACATCCCCAACAATATCTGTCTGTAAAATAAAGATAGGCCCTTTAAGAAGGTTTTAAACAGTTCACTTATTTACTGTCCTAGGCTAATCAAAGCATATGATTAATAATATGTCACTGCCCTAAAATTGCATCCTGGGAAGTTTTTCCACTTAGGTTTAATGGAAAACACTTGGCGATCACTAAGCATTGTGGAGAAGTGGTTAGCTATTATTCTTGTTTATGAAGTAGGGTGGGTTTAAAGAGTAGTTGATGCTGAAGGCTAAACTCTTTGTTTCTTTTCCATCAGGATTTTTCCATCCAAATTGAAACTGAAACACTGACAAATGTCAGCAAGCTAAAGTTAGCTGACAAAAGCAGCCGGAGGCAGAAATGTGGAACCAGAGATGGTCCAGCAGATAGACTGATGAGAGAACAGGGCCCAGCAGGTGGCAATAGAGGCTCTTTGCTTCCCTTCGTGTCCAGCTTTCCAGTCATTCAGCTACTTAAGCCATTATTAAGGCACATATAATGTTCTGTGGTCTCTTGGTTCTCATGGAATGAAGGGTAAGAGGAGTCGAGGTTGGATAGGAAGAAAGCAATACATAAAATGTAAGCCCAGGAGTACTTCACTTTCCCCAGTCACTGAACACATCTTTACATAAGCCACATGGGTATTTCAGTAGTCTCTGTACAGGCTAGCCATTGGAAAGACTTTTTTTTTTAGTTGGGAGAGAACAGTAAAATTTAAGCAGAAATGGCTTTCAGCTTAATTGTTAAAGTTCAGCTTGTTACTTCAAAGGGAGCTCACTGAAATGTTTGAGCTACTTCGTTATAAACAACAAGTTGTTTTCGTTGAAAGAAGAGAGGAAGCCAGCGCAGAGAGGTTGCTCAGGGAACAGATTCAGAGGTGGGAAGCTGCTCTGATGGGACAGAGTGGTGTTTCTGGTCACCCAAAGTGAAAGAAGGGATTATCCTGCAGAATGTTTCCCTGAATTTGGCCTGAGAAAAGGCAGGCATTTCATCGAGGAGTTTAGTTTTTTTTTTTTTTTTATTTCCTTTTATTTGTAAAACACAGTTAGTGGAAACAAAGCAAACTTTGGAAATTAAAGCCTGAGATTAAAAACGCCAGCCCCATCCATGATTATGTGTGGTATCTTTAAGAAATGACGCATCCTTCCTGGGGCTCATTTTTCTGGGCCCATGAAGTGAATCGGTGGCAGGCTTTGCCTCACAGGGTTGTAGCCAGTGTCAAGTGCTCAGAACAAGATTTTTTGGCAAAGAAATCCTCAACTAATATTGAGTATTATTGAAAAGAACACTAGTGTTCCTGCTTATTAATTAGTATCTCTCATACATTTCCCAGGACCCTTAACAGTCCACTTGAGCCATGTGCCTGACATAGCCACGCACATATAATGAACGTAACAAAGGACTGAATTGGAAACTGAAACAGTATGCACTACACTCCCTCCTTGACTGGGAGGATACATGCTCAGGTGGTAGGTGGAGAGGAGCCATCATACCCGCATCATACAGGGTGTGAGGAGTGTGATCAAAATTCGTGGAAAGTCACTGACATCGTAGACCTCTCCCTTTACCACAACACAGCACAACTATGGAGGAGGATGTGGGCTTTGACTATTTTTTGAACTTCTCTGAGTACTGTTGTTGCTAGATAATGACCAATAAAATGTCTACATGAACAGCAGAACAATTTCTAGTTCCTGTAACGAGAACGTTTTCAGAGTAGGGCCTTTGTCTTGCCATCGAAACCTCAGTGCCAAGAACACATCTTGGCATAGAATACATGCTTAAGAATGTTTTTGAGGGTGCTGTACATTTTCAAGATGCACAACACTCTGCATGCATTGCAGAGTGTACTAGAAGGTCCAAACATGGTCTTGGCCCTCAAGCCAAAGGAAAAAGACAAGGACTCCAGGGTCTTCCTTCATCAGCTCCCACCAATGAGGCATGCAAATCAATCGTGTTAATGCTCCAACCAAGAAATGTTATGTTTAATTGCTAATTTGTGAAACAGAATTTATGCATATCCAAATGACAGAGTGCTCTGTGAAGACTGTAAACATCTGGGAGAGAAAGGATAGCTTGGTAGATTGGAAAAGAGAAACCCAGGCCATCAGTTAGTTCAATGGAGAGGCTAGTGAAAGGATTATAATGGCAACATTTTAAATTAGTTTTTTTCCCACTATATTCCTCCACCTTCTCTCTCCTTCCTTTCCTTTCTCTTTCTTTTTTCCTTCCTTTCTTTATTTCTGTCTGTCTGTCTATCTGTCTTTCTTTCTTCTGTGTGGGCAAGTGTGCTATGACCGCTATGTAGAAGTCAGAGGACACCTTGCATGAACTGGTTTATTTCCAGCTCCACTGTGTGGGTCCCAGGTATCACTCGGGTCATCATGCTTGACAGCAAGTGGTTGACCTATTGAGCTACCTTGCTAACTCTATAATAAAAAAATAATAAGTGTGCAGGTATGAATTTTCATGAGTGTCAACACACACACACACACACACACACACACACACACACACACACAAACACACAAATACCGCTCTCATCTTAAAAAGAATAAGAGTGCCATTTTGAGTGACCATGGCCTGGGGTCACAGATTTAGGGTTACCGCCAATTCCATGTTCTGATATAGAAGCAGTTTCATGAAATTTCATAGTTTTCCAGAACAAAGAAAGTCACAAATCAAGGCAAGCTTAAAATACATTGGTGGGTACATCAGAGAGGTGGTTACAGGAAGATGGGGGAAGCTTTTCTACAGGCCTAACATTCTATCTTATGGCATTCTTATCTTTTGGGTTGGAGGAAGCCGGAGAGTCTGCTAAGTCAACAGATTCCCATCAATTAGGTTTTGATCAGTTAGTCACAGGATGCTAGTTCTGACACACACACACGGTCAAGGGATAACTGTTCTAGGATCTGAAGCTAGTACAAGATGAAGTAATCTTCTAGACCTGTAACATTCCAACCTCTCCATCATCCTGAAGTTCTAGTCATTCAGTCTCTTCAGTGACAGCTTCTTTTCAGGAATTTTCATTCATGAGACAGGTCCTGTTGTAGTTTGAGTGTGAAATTTCGCCTACAAGTTCACATGCTTGATCACTTGGTTCCCAGCTGATGGCACCATGGTGGAAGTTCTGGAACCTTACAGCGATGGAGTCTTACTAGAGGAAGTGGGTCACTGGGGTGGGCTTTGAAGTTTTATAGCTCTCCTTCTTGTCTTCTCACTGCTTCCTGTCTTGGAATGCAATATGACCATAAAAAGTAAAAAAAAGAAAAACTTCTCCTACATATGTGTAGAGCACATCAATGCTGTTCCACATTCTATACTCCAGTATTTCTGTCTGGAATGTGTTTACTCTCTAAAAGTCCACTTGGGACTCTGAACTACAAGTGCCATGAGTAAAAGGTGAAATTCCTTCCTTGACTCTACTACAAGTGGGATCATTTGGTTGGAGATGAATTTGATTGAGAGGCAAAGTCAAGAGTAAACTCATGGGATCATGAAGAAAATCTCAGTATTTTGCAGTCTTTTACACAAGAGCACTGAGTCTCTGAAGGAAGGAGAATTGGAAGGAAGGCCTCATTTTCTTAGGACAAGCAGACAATAAGTAATCCATTTCTACCAGTCAGGTCCTCGCATTCAAGGACACTAGTGGCGGCAGACTTGAATAGGAGCTGACAAACATGTTCTGTTGAGGGAGGGGGAAAAACAGGAAGAGAAGGGGTGGAAGAAGTAGGAGATTAGGAGAAAGAGGAAGAGGAGCTAGTAGGAGAAACAGAAGTCAAGAGAGCCAAGCATGGCTAAATAGATGTGAGAACTGTAGTGACGATTAATCACTGGATATTATGAATCAACTGAGGTTCCCTGAGCTCAGAATCTCTGTTCTGGAACAACACACCATAGCTTCAGGAGCATCATGGCTCTCCTTGCACTAATCTGGAGGACTAGGACTCTGCCACTAGCACAGAAATATGTTTCTTATTAGTGTGTATGATAAACTGTTTACCTCTGATTAGGAACCTATGTCTTTTTCCAGTAGCACTGTGATATTCAACAGACATGCATGTAGGCTAAAATCTTAGATTTTCTCCATTTTTTGATGTATGATCCCAAAGTATCTGCTGATGTACAAAAGTCATGGCAAGCAATCTTCATACATTGACCAAGATTATGTTTTACCAAAGCAAATAGGGTGGCACACTGTCTCTCAAATTTTCAGAGACCATCTCGATACTAGTGCATAAAAAGAACTGCACTTAATTATGCTCCCTTGAATCATTATTATGGAACCTTCTTAAAAACTGCCAATAAAGAATTCAACCCTTAAGCCACTTTCTAAATGTTATCATACACCAAGGATTAAACCCCTATAAATGGCTAAGGCTATTTGTGTTTGGCAAGAACATGGAATGTATGTGTGTTCCCACTATAATGACTGACTGCCCAACCTGACTCATTCATTTATTCAGATCAGCTCATGTGCTAACATTAAAAATATTCTTCACAGGTGTGTTTCTTGATATTAGGTAAGTTGCCCGCTAATGGAAAGTAACATATTAAAAACCACTATATAAAATACAAATTATGAATACTAGAAAACTATGAAGAAAATAAACACTCAGAAATACTGTAGAAACATGATATTAGAGGGTGGGTAACTTTATTTTTTGTCTCAAATGCCAAAAGTTTCATATGTTAACATGACTACAAAGCATTTTTCTTCCACATGTTTGTGTGTGTACTAACGTACGTGTATCCAGCAACCAAACAGGAAATAAAAATTAAATGTGAAAGTGGTGACACACGCCTGTAATCCCAGCACTGGGGAGTTAGGATCAGGAGGGTCTGGAGATCAAGAACATCCTTGACTACATATGGAGTCTGAGGCCAGCCTAGGGATATATGGGACCTTGACTCAAAAAAGAAAGTTGTAAAAAAAAAGAAAGAAAAAGTACTAAAATATATGTTCTTCATAAATTTACCCAACTAAAATAACACTTCCCTTGAGTAAAGTGGGTTGGGGGAAGGATTCGTGAAGCTTTATCCAAAGAAAGAAAACATTGTTCCACTGACAGTCTTGGAGGAGAACTTACAGTTTGTTGGTTATTACATGGGAATTAGAAGCTGGAGAGTCTGAGAAAATGAACAGGCACTTCGTGTCCCAAAGCAACAAAGTAGATTTAAACACGGAAGATTCCTTCACTTTTCCCAGCAATGTTTGGACCATACTCAGATGATGGAAGTCTGCAATGACAAGCATTTAACATATTAATTAAAAACAAGCCCACACAAACATGAATCATTTTGAAAAAGTAAAACAACAGTTGATTCTAACTTAGTAAATTTAAAAAAATAAAAATCAGAAGGGCAGGAACCTACCAAACTTCCTCCGTAATTCAGTTTCTTATGAATGCATATACTTGAGCTGAACACTTGCTGAACAGGATTATCTGGTGTTCTGGAGCGACTAGAATTATTCTGATAATCAGATCTGCCTGTCTTTGCCTTTTCTGAACGTTCCTGAAGCAGTGTGTGTTTGTCCTCTTGGTTTTCTATGTAATTAATTTATTTGTGTTTGGACTATTCTAAATTATGCCCATAAGTTGCCAAAATCTGTACTTTGGAAAGGCTTTGCCATAAAATCTGGGTATAAAGGGCTATTTTTGAGTGTGGATGAAGAAAAGATGAGACAGAGAGGGATTTGACGAAGACTTTTTAGAGGCTATTATTATGTGCATGTAGATTAAAGGAACTTAATCCTGTTGAAATTTTTCTTTGAAGGTAGTGCCAGAAAGGAATTTATTTTTTCTTTGTAGTAATGCTAGGATTTAAAATAACTTACCTAGTAATTAGTTACTTCATGGGAAAGAAAAACCCTCACTAGCGTTTGTGTTACTAGAAATGAAGGCAAAGAATGTGTAGACCAGTTCTCTTCATCAGTCAATCAGTGGTAGATATGCATCTGCTTCTCCTTGATCACTCCGTGCGCATCTGGATGAGACCAAGGCTTTCTGCCAAGAGGACAGAGCTGATCCTTGTTAGCCAAAAAACCACATTGCTTGTAGCTATTGCTTCTGGCTTCATGACCCTCACTCCATAGCTCACTTTGAACAGTGATAGGTCAACTTAAATTTCTTGCTGCTAAAAGTGACTACAGTGCCCCTAAGTATAAGATTCCTGCTTTCCTTTCAGAGCACCATGAGATGAATATTATTTTCTCTAACTCTCTGACCCTAGTTTCCTCCAGCATTTTCATTTTAAGAGGCCTTCAATCCTGTCATCAAGGTCAAATGAAAGGTTAAGGGGCTGTACGATTTTCTTTGATCCACTTCTCCATCCTTGTAAGGGAAGGCACCGTGGGCACAAGAGATTCTGAATCACTTCTCTATCTTTGTAAGGGAAGGCACTGTGGGCACAATGCTTATATACATACTATATATATAGCAAGCTTTTATTGTATTACCAGCATTTGGAAATATCTACATGGTGTTCAGTTTCTGACTTCCCATCCAACACCGGGTGCTTCTGCCACCTAACAACAAGACCTTGATTTTCCTGTAGGATTCTTGAAGACTGCTTCTTTTTTCCCTGAGCTACCTTTTATAAAATAATGGAGGCAATGATCTTATATTATAATAATGAAGGAACTTCTCTTGCTGAGTCCAAGTCAGTCTCCTGTCGCCTAATGTTACGTTAAGATGGCTTTCTTACCTATTTCTGAAAGACTGGATCTAAGGCATACTTCCTGGAGAATATTAGAGTAAGCTATTTCTACTTGATGGCAGGTGAAACCAAATCAAGTATCTTTATCTTTACAGACTTAACCTAGATAGACTTAAATTTTTCCACTGACAAGATTAAGTGTTGTGAACCAACTGCACAAGTTCTGTGGTTGTGTGCATTTTAATGGAGTGGTGTACAACAATTCTGGATGGTTCATTGCTATAAAATGACTTTTACTCAGAGTACTGCTTTTTTAGCTCTGTTAGACTCAGTTGGATACTTTGAAAAGATAAGGTAATTGTTTTTCTAGTTTTAACTCTGCTACGGAGTACTTTTTTTTTGATAAATAAGTGCATAAAAATACATTTGCTAGTATAAGTGTAAAATCCAACATGAAGTTCCCCAGCTTCAGATTGGCTGTTCTAACTATACAGAAGTTCGTTGAGATACAGACTTTGGATCTCATTAATTTCATTGAGTGGTGTCTTTATTTGTCAGTACTTCATAATAAAGTTTGAATATATTAATATACATATTAATACACACATACGTGTGTGTGTGTGTGTGTGTGTGTGTGTGTGTGTGTGTGTGTACTACTCATCCCGGAGATTTACAGATTCAGTAAGTCTGGAGAATTGGTATTATTTCCAAGTCTCTCATATTTTTGTCTTTATTCTCTTAGAAACAGAATTCCTCCTGTTTAAAAAGATTCATTGCTGTTTTATGTGTATGAGTGTTTTGTCTCTCTGTGTACCTATGCACCACACATGCAGTAGCAACAGAGGCCAGAAGAGGGCAGTGGATCCTCTAGAATTAGAGTTACAGATATGGTTGCTGGGAATTGAACCTGGGCCCTCTGGAAGAGCTGCTGGTGCTCTTAACTTTACCTGCTAAACTGTCTCTCCAGCCCAGATATGCTATACTTGGTAAATAGTTTTTGAATCCATAAGATACTCAGTTACTTTCTCTCAGAATGCTTTTTTTTTTTTTCTGAAAACATGGGAAAATAAGAGAATGGTCTCTGCTTGTGCTAAAACAAATGTCCTGGTGCTTTGATATTTTTTAATTTTTAAAAATCAAATGTTGAAGTCATAAAGTGCTAAGCTACTAGGAAAAGCCAGCTAAAGCAACCTATGGAATGTGTCAGATTGTTAGGAACTGCCAAGCCCTACCTTTGCCTGTGGTTGCCTAAGTATTTATACCAGTCAGGACAAATTAGGTTACTACTGTAGAAATAGTCCCCAAATCTCAATGCTTTAACACAGCAACATTTATTTATCAGCAGTGCTTATTTATTTACAATGTTTATTTACGTTGGGTTGGACTGTAGTTTTCCTCCACAATGTTTTCTCTGGGTCCCAGGCTGAGAGGGCAGCCTTTGTCTACAGCATTGTTGGTTCTGTAGTAGAGGGACAGAGAAGACACTGTAGGCAGGCTCTTTGTGTGCTCGTCTGTGAAAGTCACACAACTGTGCCTGAGTTCATGAGTTACATGTCTAATTCTGTCCTGGGAAAAGATGTCAAATATTTGAGAGAGTGTGCCACATGGTTCTCTAGAAATAAATAGTGAAAATTTTAAACTTCAGAAGACACACATTATTTCTTCAGGACCCACCATGCTGCAGACTCTGTCTGACACTGGAAATGTGGCAGTGCATGGAAAAACACAAAACTCCATAAACTCTTGGAGCTCTCATTGAAGGAATGGAAGTGGAGGGGGTAGATGAATACTTTTCCTTGAAGAAAAACCAAACAGATCAGAAAGGAACTGTGCTGAAATGTTGGGACTTTAATTCAGACACGATGGGCAGAGATGTGTCTTGGGAGGAGATGTTCGAGCACAGAATTTTTAAAAAGTGAATGGAAGCCCTTCCTAGTCGTGGGGTGTGTGTGTGTGTGTGTGTGTGTGTGTGTGTGTGTGTGTGTGTGCGTGTGTGTGTGTGTGTGTGTGTGTGTGTGGTGATGGGGGGTGCTTTGAGACAGAAAGGCAACTGTTGATGTCCTAAGCCAGAACACACGTGATCTGAAGTAAAGACAGGCCATCCAGTATATCCAAAAAGTCTAGAGGGAAATGAAGCAGAAGATATGCCCAGGAACCTCACTAGTTAGAACCCTCCAGGCAATCAGAAAAACATTGAATTTTCTTGTAAATATATGGGAAACAATGAGGAGAATTTGAACAATGAAGGGCATGATCATATTTTCGTTTTCAGGAAATCTTTCCATCCTAGAGCTTGAATAGAAACCTTTTTTAGAACAGAAGAATGGGGAATGACCA
The DNA here is from genome assembly GCF_949786415.1 of Peromyscus eremicus. NCBI lineage: Eukaryota > Metazoa > Chordata > Mammalia > Rodentia > Cricetidae > Peromyscus > Peromyscus eremicus. The sequence goes on from NC_081435.1 coordinate 40,847,869, forward strand.
GCCAGGAGGACACTGTTATATGTACCAAGATGATGGGAGTAAATTTGGTAAGTAGTAGTCATTTAGACAGGGAACTGGCTGGATTTCCTGGTGGATTGAGAGACTTAAGAGAATAGACTTAATCTGCTAGGATATTGACAGAGCAATTGGGTGAATTAAAAGACAGTTTGTTTACTAAGTTGATAACCAGGACAGCTGAGGGAATATCTCAGGTTAAATTTTGGACAAATTAAGTCTAAGATGCCTGTTTTATATCCAAGGTTGGTCATCCGCATCTGGAGAGCAGGAAAGGCCGTGGATGAGGGAGTTACCAGGAAGTCGGAGGTTCAACCAATCGCCTCCAGTCTCGTGCCTGCCCCTCCCCCGCCCACTGTCATCACCAAGGAAACCAGACGCGATAACCTGCCACCAAAGCTGGATTCATGGCAGACGCTCAGAAAGCGGTTTTGGGGCCGTTGGTGGGGGCAGTGGACCAAGGTACCAGCTCAACGCGTTTTTTGGTTTTCAATCCCAAAACAGCTGAACTACTTGATCATCATCAAGTGGAAATAAATCAGGAGTTGCCCAGAGAAGGATGGGTAGAAGAAGACCCAAAGGAAATCCTGCAGTCTGTGTACCACTGTATAGAGAAAACATGTGAGAAACTTGGACAGAAGAGCATTGAGATTTCCAACATAAAAGCTATTGGTGTCACCAATCAGCGGGAAACGACTATAGTCTGGGACAAGATAACTGGAGAACCTCTCTACAACGCGTTGGTGTGGCTTGACCTAAGGACGCAGTCCACTGTGGAGAACCTCAACAAAAGCATTTCAGAAGGCAATAACTTTATCAAGACCAAGACAGGCCTCCCAATCAGCACTTACTTCAGTGCAGTGAAACTCTGCTGGCTCATTGACAACGTGAGAAAAGTGAAAAAAGCGATCGAAGACGGCAGAGCTCTTTTTGGGACAGTCGACACATGGCTTATCTGGAATATGACTGGAGGCATCAACGGAGGTGTCCACTGTACCGATGTAACTAATGCAAGCAGGACCATGCTTTTCAATATCCATTCTTTGCAGTGGGATGAAGAGCTCTGCGATTTTTTTAAAATTCCAATGAGCATCCTTCCCAGAATCCGGAGCTCTTCTGAGATCTATGGCCTAATGAAAACTGGGCCGTTGGAAGGTGTGCCAATATCTGGGTGTCTGGGGGACCAGTCTGCTGCTTTGGTGGGACAACTGTGCTTCCAGGATGGACAAGCCAAAAACACATACGGAACAGGCTGTTTCTTACTATGCAACACAGGCCAAAAGTGTGTAGCTTCTGAACATGGCCTTCTGACCACAGTGGCTTACAAGCTTGGCAGAGAGGAACCTGTCTATTATGCACTGGAAGGTTCAATAGGTATAGCGGGGGCTGTTGTTAGCTGGCTAAAAAACAATATTAAAATTATTCAGGCATCAAGAGAAATTGAAAAATTAGCTGGAGAAGTAGGCACTTCTTATGGCTGCTACTTTGTTCCAGCTTTTTCAGGGTTATATGCACCTTACTGGGACCCCAGTGCCAGAGGGATCATCTGTGGACTCACTCAGTTCACCAATAAATGCCACATTGCATTTGCTGCATTAGAAGCTGTTTGTTTCCAAACCAAAGAGATTTTAGAGGCCATGAATACTGATTGTGGAACACCCATGAAACACTTGCAGGTAGATGGAGGAATGACCGAAAACAAAATCCTTATGCAACTGCAAGCAGACATTCTGTGCATTCCGGTGATGAGACCCTCCATGCCGGAAACAACTGCCCTGGGGGCCGCCATGGCAGCAGGCGCTGCAGAAGGGGTTAGCGTGTGGAGCCTGGACCCCAAGGACTTGTCAGTCGTCCAGATGCAGAAGTATGAACCTAAGATCAACATTGAGGAAAGTGAAGTTCGTTATGCCACATGGAAGAAAGCTGTGATGAAGTCAATGGGCTGGGTTTTGACCCAGATTCCTGAAAGTGGTGACCCCAGTATGTTCAACAGTCTGACTTTGGGCTTTTATATAGTGAGTAGCATGATGATATTAATAGGGGCAAGGTACATCTAAGGGGTCCCACAAATCATGCCACCTTGTGGATGCCCCAGTTGGGAGCTTTTTCCCTAACAAAGAGTCCAGCAGTTGTCTCAATGCAACACCACTATTCAGACTCCGAATTTGTTTATGTGCCACTTGTATGTATCTCAAAGAAAACCCGAGATGTGAAATAAAGAATATCAGCAGAAAAAGAAATGCTACAGCAATATTGGTTTCTTTTTCTTATTCTTAACATTAACCATTTTCACTGGGGTGCCTACCACTGAGTAGAATCCCTCCAGGATTCCCTGCCCACTTCTTATTAATATCTTGTCCATTGTGACCTTTGACCACACTGAGGTGCGGATGGTCCAGGGTTTCTGTCTCTGCCTACACAGGCCTAATTATGGGTTTTACTAACCTACTGAAAGTGATTGACATTTTTGTCTATAATACAGCCTCCAAAATCTTTTCTACCCATCAGAAGGCATTTCCAAAGAGGTCTCATTTGACTGTATATCCTACTGAGTTTTTATGATCTACTTAATTTTCTAAATTTTGTCTTTTTTTCTGTTTTTATTTTTATTTATTCTTCTCTCATATATTACATCCCAACCACAGTTTCTCCTCCCTCCTCTCCTTACAGTCCCTCGCCCCTCCACATCCCCTGCCATTCCTCTTCCTTTCCCTTCAGAAAAGGGCAAAGCGTCCCAGGAATATCAACCAAATATGGCATATCAAGTTGCAATAAGATTAGGCACCTCCCCTCATATTAAGGCTGGACAGGACAACCCAGTAAGAGAAAAAAGAGTCTCAAAAGCAGGCAAAAGAGTCAGAGGCAGGCCGTGCTCCCTCTGTTAGGAGTCCCACAAGAAGACCAAGCTACACAACTCTTAACTATACATAGGGGGCCTAGGTCAGTCCCATGTAGGCTCCCTGGTTGTCAGTTCAGTCTCTGTAAGCCCACGTTAGTTGGTTCTGTGGATTTTCTTGTGATGTCCTTGGTTCCTCTGGCTCTTATAATCTTTCCTCCATCCTTTCAGCAGGATTCCCCAAGATCAGCCTAATGTTTGACTATGGGTCTTTGCATCTGTTTCCACCAGTTGCTAGATGAAGCCTCTCTGATGACTATTGGGCTAGGCACCAATCTGAGTATACCAGGATATTGTTAGGCATCATTACATGGACTCTTTTTTCCACCTACAGTCATGTTTGGTTATATCCTAGGTCTCTGGGCCATCCAGCCTCTGGGTCCTGAGGCTCCAGGCAGTGTCAGGGGTGGGCTCACTCTTGTGACATGGGTCTGAGACTGGACCAGTCACTGGTTGGCCACTCCCACAATCTCTGTGCCACCCCTTACCCCAGCATGTCCCATAGGCAGGGCAAACTGTAGGTTGAAGGCTATGTGGCTGGTCTGGTGTCCCATTCCCCCCACTGGAAGTCTTACCTGGTCACAGGAGATGGTCAGTTCAGGCTACATATCCACAATTGCTAGGAGTCTAAGCTGGGATGACCTTGTAGATTCCTGAGAGTTTCCCTTGCACCAGGTTTCTACCTGACCCTGAAATGCCCCCCTTTTCCAGTTGGCCATTTCAGTACTGTCTCCCTCACCCCCAATCTACCCACGAAATCCCTTCTATTTTCCCTTCCCAGGGAGATCCAAGTGTCCCCCTTGTTACTTAGCCTCTCTGTGTTTGTGAATTGTAACATGGTTATCCTTTATAGCTAATATCCACTTATAAGTGATTGCATACCATTTTGTCTTTCTGGGTCTGTGTGCTCCATTTTTAATTGGGTTATTTGCTTTGTTGATGTCTAGTTTCTCAATTTCTTTCTATATTTTGGAAATTAGCCCTCTTTCAGATGTGGAGTTGAACATATTGGCACAGGAGATAACTTTCTGAATAGAACACCAATAGCACAGGCACTAAAATCAACAATTAGTAAATGGGACCTCATGAAACTGAAAAGCTTCTATAAGGCAAAAGACACCTTTGGACAAAATGTCAGCCTACAGATTGAAAAAGATTTTTTAATCAACTGGGTCTTCAGTTCAATCTCATTCATCTACCTGTCTGTTTTATGCCAATATCATGTGGCTTTTTTTTTTTTTTTGGTTTTTCGAGACAGGGTTTCTCTGTGTAGCTTTGGAGCCTGTCCTGGAACTCACTCTGTAACCCAGGCTGGCCTCAAACTCACAGAGATCACCTGCCTCTGCTACAATAGCTCTGTAGTAGAGCTTGAGGTCAGGGATAGTGATACCTCCAGAAGTTCCTTTATTGTACAGGACTATTTTAGTTATTCTGGGGTTTTTTGTTTTTCCATGTGAAGTTGGTATTGTTCTGTCAAGATCTGTAAAGAATTCTATTGGAATTTTGATGGGGATTGCACTGAATTTGTAGATTGCTTATAGTAAGATGGCCATTTTTACTACATTAATCCTACCAATCCATGAGCGTGGGAAATCTCATCTTCTGATGTCTTCTTCAATTTCTTTCTTCAAAGACTTGAAGTTCTTGTCATACAGGCCTTTCACTTGCTAATCAAGAGTTACTCCCGATATATTTTATATTATTTGTAGCTATTGTGAAGGGTATTATTTTTTCTGATTTCTTTCTCAGCCCACTTATCATTTGTATATGTATATAGGAAGGCTACTGATTTTTTTTTTTTTTAGTTAATCTTTATCTAGCCACCTCACTGGACACTGAAGGTGTTTATTAGCTGTAGGAGTTTCCTGGTAGAATTTTTAGGGTCACTTATGTATACTATCATATCATCTGCAAATGGCGATACTTTGACTTCTTCCTTGCTAATTTGTAGCCTCTTGATATCCTTTAGTTGTCTATTGCTTTAGCTGGAACCTCAAGTAATATATTGCATAGATATGGAGAAAGTGTACAGCTTTGTCTTGTTCCTTTAGTGGAATTGCTTTGACTTTCTCTCCATTTAATTTTGATGTTGGCTCTGGGCTTGCTGGATATTGCTTTTGTTATGTTTATGTGTGTTCCTTGTATTCCTGATCTCTCTAAGACTTTGAATTTTGTCAAAGACTTTTTCAGCATCTAATGAGATGATCATGTAGGGGTTTTTTTTGTCTTTCAGTTGATTTATGTGGTAGATTACACTGATTCATTTTCATATGTTGAACCATCCCTGCATCTCTGGGATGAAGCCTCCATGATCATGGAGGATAATTTTGTTGATGTGTCCTAGGATTCAGTTTGCAAGTATTTTATTGAGCATGATGTGTCCTTGGATTTAGTTTGCAAGTATTTTATTGAGCATTTTTACATCAATGTTCAGGAGTGAAATGGTCTGTAATTCTCTTTCTTTGATAATCTTTGTGTGGTTTGGGTATCAGGGTGACTTGTATCATAAAATAAATTTGGCAGTGTTCCTTATATTTCTATTTTGTGGAATAATTTGAGAAGTATTAGTATTGGCTGTTCTTTGAAAGTCTGGTAGAATTCTGCACTAAAACTGTCTGACTCTGGGCTTTTTTTATTAGGAGACTTAATAACTGCTTCTATTTCCTTGGGGGTTATAGGTCTATTTAAATTGTTTATCTGATCTTGATTTAACTTTAGTAAGTTGTATCTATCAAGAAAATTGTCCATTTCTTTTAGATTTTTCCAATTTTGTAGAGTACAGGTTTTTAAAGTATGACCTAATGATTCTTTGAATTTCCTGGGTGTCTGTTGTTATGTCAACCTTTTCATTTCTGATTATGTTAATTTGGATATTCTCTCTCTGCCTTTCAGTTACTTTGGATAAGGATTTGCCTGTCTTGTTGATTTTCTCAAAGATCCAACTCTTTGTTTCATTGATTCTTTGTGTTGTTCTCTTTGTTTCTATTTTATTGATTTCAGCCCTGAGTTTGATTATTTCCTGCCATCTACTCCTCTTGAGTGTGTTTGCTTCTTTTTGTTCTAGAGCTTTCAGAGGTGCTGTTAAGTTGTTAATATGAGATTTCTCTAAGTTCCTTATGAAGGCACTTAGTGCTATGAACTTTCCTCCTAACTGTACTTTCATTGTGTCCCATAAGTTTGGGTATGTTGTGCAATCTTTTTCTTTGGATTCTAGGAAGTCTTTAATATCTTTATTTCTGCCTTGACCTAGTGGTCCTTCAGTAGAGAATTGTTCAATTTCCATGAGTTTGTAGGTTTTTTGTTGTTTCTGTCATTGAAATCCAGCTTTAATCCATGGTGGTCTGATAGGATACAGGGGATTATTTCAATTTTCTTGTATCTATTGAGACCTGCTTTGTGACTGAGTGATGGTCAACCTTTTAGAAAATTCTGTGAGGTGCTGAGAAGGAGGTATATTCTTTTGTGTTTGGGTGAAATGTTCTTTAGATAGCTGTTAGGTCCATTTGAGTGATAAGGTCTGTTTAGCTACACTATTACTCTGCTTAGTTTTTGTCTGAATGACCTGTCCATGGGTGAGAGTGGGGCATTGAAGTCTCCCACTATTAATGTGTGAGGCTCAATGCATGATTTAAGCTTAGTAATATTTCTAAATGTGGGTAACTTTGTGTTTGGGGCATAGATATTCAGAATTGAGATGTCATCTTGGTTTATTTTTCCTTTGATAACTATGAAATGTTCTTCATCATCTCCTTAATTTTGGTTGTAATTCTGTTTTGTTAGGTATTAGAATGGCTGTACCAACTTTCTCCTTCGGTCCATTTGCTTAAAAAAAATCTTTTTCCAGCCTTTTACTCTGAGTTACTGTCTATCTTTGATGTTGAGATGTGTTTTTTGTATGCAGCAGAAAGATTGATCCTGTTTTCATATCCATTTTGTTAGCCTGTGTTTTTATTGGGGAATTGGGTCCATTTGTTTTGAGATATTAATGACCAATGATGTTAATTTCTGTTACTTTGGTGGTGGTGGTTGTGGTGCTGCTGGTGGTGGTGGTGGTGGCAATGAGTGTGTGGGCATGTGTGTGTTTTGCATGCAGGCTTCCCTTCTATTTTGTTGGTATGAGATTATTTATTTCCTGTGTTTTCATGGGTGTAGTTAGCCTTCATGGAATGGAGTTTTCCTTCCAGTACCTTCTACAGAGCTGGATTTACAGATAGACATTGATATGATTATTAGAAGTTTTGCTGGGTATAGTAGTCTGGGCTGGCATCTTTGGTCTCTTAGAGTCTGCAAGACATTTGTCCAGCCCCTTCTGGCTTTTACAGTCTCTATTGAGAAGTTGGGTGGAATTCTAGTAGGTCTGCCTTTACATGTTACTTGGTCTTTTTCCCTTGCAGCTTTTCATATTCTTTCTTTGTTCTATGTGTTTAGTATTTTGATTATTATGTAGCTGGGGGGGCTTTATTTTCTGGTCCAATATTTTTAGTGCCCTGTTAGCTTCTTGTACCTTTATAGGCATGTCCTTCTTTAGGTTAAGAACATTTTCTTCTATGATTTTTATTAAAAATATTTTCTGGGTCTTTGAACTGGGATTCCTCTCCTTCTTCTATACATATTATTCTTAGATTTGGTCTTTTCACGGTGTCCCAGATTTCCTGGATGTTTTGTGTCAGGAATTTTTTAGATTTAACATTTTCTCTGACCAATGTATCAATTTCTTCTATTGTATCTTCTATGTCTGAGATTCTCTCTTCCATCTCTTGTATTCTGTTAGTAATGCTTGCATATGTAATCCCTGTTTGCTTAGCTAGATTTCCCATCTCTGGGATTCCCTAAGTTTGAGTTCTCTTTATTGCTTCTATTTCCACTTTCAGGTCTTGAACAGTTTTATTCATTTCCTTCATCTATTTGTTTTTTCTTGGCTCTCTTAGCTTTCATTAAAGGTTTTTATTCATTTCCTCCAATTGTTTGTTTTTGTTTTCCTGGATTTCCTTAAGGGATTTATTCATTTCCTCTTTAAGGGCCTCTATCATTTTCATAAAATTGGTTCTGAGGTCATTCTCTTGAGCTTCGGCTGTATTGCAATATCCAGGGTTTGCTGTAGTAGGATAGCTGGGCTCTGGTGGTGCCATATTGCCCTGGCTGTTGTTGATGGAGTTCTTATGCTGTCCTCCAGGCATCTGGGTTTGGGGCAATTATAGGTTTTAGTGCCAATTTCTGAGTTTATCTTTGTCCAATAGGTTTCCATTTCTTTTCTACTTATCTGGCCTGAGTGGCCCATGATCCTGGTGACTGGTAAGTTCTTGGGTCCAATATGGTATCTCCACTGGGGTTTTGAAAGCCTGTGTGACCTTTGGTGTTTTGGATGCTGGCATGACCTCTGGGGTTCCAGGTACCAGCATGGCTTCCAGTAGAGCAATGGGCTTCTGTTGGAGTTGTGGGGCAGGATATGGAGATGGAGATGGTGCTGTTGGGAAGCTGGAGGGCTCTGAAGAAGCAGTGGATATCTGTGGTGGGGTCTTCCCTAGAGTTGTGGGTCCTCTCTTTCTTTTCTTAGATATATGTTTTTCCTTCTTTTACTAACATATTAGTTAGGTTCATTTATATTTAATTGCTACTTTATTAAAAAGTAATAAAGTCTGGCTTTTTAATCATCTTCTGTGGTTTTGCATTTTCAAGTGAACTGATTACCTTTTCTTATCTTGCTCTCTTTATCTTTCCATTGGGAGTTTTTCAAATTTTAATTGACTGAATTTTAGCTTGAGGATATGACATTATGGTTTCTGATTTGTAGAATTTGTTATGAGTTTATTTTTAGCTAAATAGTCTATTATTGCCAGTGAATCACATGTTTGAGAAAATTCTTTGTTGTTGTTGTTGTTGCAGATTCATGCCTATGTTTTCAAGTATTTTACTAGATCCACATATCCATGCCAGTTTTCTAATCACTTGCATATCTGAGAGTGCTGTATTAAAATCTCCTAAACTGCAATCCTTTTCTGTTGTTCTGTCTCCTAAGTACATGTCCCACAGTCTCACCAGGGTACCTCCCATGATTTTTCATATCTAGCTCAGAGATCTAGAGTGTGAGAGCTGGAAGTACCTGAAGATCCTAATTCTATGTCTGTTGCATTACATTTTTGTAGATAAAGCCAGATCATCAGATTTGGCTAGACTCTCTGGGGGTAAGTACCTGTAATTAATAAGCAAAGCAGTGTCTTTATATATGACATAATTTTTAAGATGCACTTAATCTGATGAAAGAAATTGTTAATTCCCTAGGGAAAGCCTTTGAATATATTCTGGGCATTTACTTTCTTCCATAAGATACAGTTTTGTAAACAATCAAATGAGCAAATGACTTTGACAACCTTACTTCTCTTTTCAGTTAAAAAAAATTGATTTGTAAAGCCATTGAAAATGCCATCGCTTCAGAAACTTTTTCCAAAGCAAATTAAAACTAAAATGTATTATAGTTCTCAGAATATTTTCACATGCACTAAATAAGTTTTGTAATAGCAACGATCAATGGCAGAAGTAAATGGCCGTCATCCCCATTCTGATGGATGACTCTGATGGCCAAGGATCGGAAGAGACGCGGTCACAAACTGACAACTCAAATGTGACTGAGCCACTGTTGAAACATGTATCTTATGACAGCACCTTTCAACTTATTCACATTTCATGATTTCTCCAACCCAGAGCTATTGTCTATGGGTAAATTCTCCCTGGGTTCCGGCTCACACATACAGTGAACTTTTGGAAAAGCCGGATTCTTCAAAAATCGTCACTAAATCAACATCCATTGATTTATTACAGACATGCTTGATCTGTCCAGCTGTCCCACTCCTAGCAAAAGACTCTCTTACTTTCAGCATCCCCTGGCTCTCCTGAGTTCTGAGGCCTGGCGAGGCTGGCCCAACAGGAACATAAGGTTAGAACAGTGCTCCTTCCATTTTCTCTTGGCTAATTCTGCAGGTCAGTCATACACCTTCACTGAAGATTGTGGTTCCTTAGTTAGGTCTCTCAGTTCCAGTAATAATGCCCTTTCCTTCCTTCTCAAGCCTAAGACGGAGTGAATCCCTATGCACTGTCCATTGCATTTCTCAACATGCTGCCCACACCTTTGTAAATATTCTCTTTTCTTAACCAATGCTCAAACTATCCAATATGACTGTGTTAGCTGTCTGTTGCAAGGACCCTGACTGATTAAAAAAAGATTCTTAAAATGTGCAGCTTAAGTTTAAAAAAGATGGTGTAAGAGTAAGTTTCCTAGCAAAGCCAAAAACTATTCATACATAGACATCTGATTAATGCTGTTTTGGAAGGCATTGACTCTTTTAAAATATTCTTCATTTGGGGATTATGAATTTTCTGAATCCAAATCATAATCAGATCCAAAAGAGTTTTAATGCTCTCTCTCTCTCTCTCTCTCTCTCTCTCTCTCTCTCTCTCTCTCTCTCCAACATTATATATATATAAAATGTATGTGTATAATATAGTTTAACAGTAACAGAAAAAATTAAGAAAGACAACTCTTTCTGTTTCCAAAGCTGAGAGAAAAGCCAATTATTAATCTACCATGTTGCCATGAAAACCTCTTTGCAACACCACCCTGAGGAAGGCTTTCACAACAGTAGACTCACTCTCCTGATCTGCAGGCTCTGGCTAATTAGGGCAGGCTTGGGATACTGTGGAGGCTCACTGTCCAAAATCCAGTATAGGAGAGTGGAATGATGATTATGTTAGAAAAGTGATTTTAAACAGCTCATTTCCAGAAGTTTCTGTGCATGCTTGAGGACCATTTGAACACACCACACTCTCCAACTCTCCCTTCCCCCCACACATACACACAAATGGTAGGCAGAGCAGAGAGAGAAAGACAAAAGGCAAGCTTTCAGAGAAAATGTGTATTCTCATAATTCATGTTGGTATATGGGGACTAGATGAGAATGGAAGTTATTATTCTCCTTTTTAGCCAGAGTAGGGCAATATGCTGACATTCTTGGTATTTTCTGCCAGTTGGTCACAATTCAGGCAGGAGGGAAAAACACTCCATTCCCTTTCTCCCCCCTCATTTCCTTGCCGTGGGCTAATTTTTAATGCAATGTCATAAGGAATGTTATCACTTAACAAATAAGAAAGGAATGAAGTTATGCAATTGCTTGGTCAATATTGATAGATCCGACTGTTGAAGTGGGCCATCAGCCACCGGTAGTTCTCCTGTTGCTTATACAAGAACTAGACTGGCCTTATCTGTTCTTTCCTTTGCGTTTAATGAAAATGGAATCATAAAAAAAAAAAAAAAAAAAAAAAACAACTAAAGTACCATAATGGCTGAAGTCACTAAAGAGGAAATTTGCTGAGGTAGAGCAAAAAGTGGTTCTTGCATTTTAATCTTTTTCAGGTTTTTACAAATCAGCATATATTCATTTCAGACAATGGATTGCATTTGACATATCCACACACAGATATATGCTTTGCTCCTATTGATCACATTTTGCCCTCACCTTTCTTCTCTTCTACTGGTTCATTCCACTTCCTCTTCTGAAATAGTCTCCATTCTACTCCTGTCCTTCCATGCCGTGTGTGTACTTCGTGTGTGTACTTCCATGTCTCAGTGTACAATCTAGGCTCCACGTGTGAGAGAAAACATTCAGCAGTAGTCTTCTGAACCTGCCTTGTTTTGCTCCCTCAGTGATCTGTACTCTCATCCATTTTCCTGCAAATGACGTAATTTTGTTATTCTTCATAGCCGAGTAAATCTCTGCTGTGACTTTCTCCTACATTTCTTTACCGTTTCCTCTGATGGCGTACTTCTAAGTTGATTCCATTACTTAATTATTGTGAATAATGCAGCAATAAACGAGTGGCAGGCATCTCAGGGTTATGATGACTTGGGATTCTCTGGGTTTGCCAGAAATGGCACACCTAGATCATTTCTTAATACTATTTTTGCTTTTATGAAAACCTCAATGAATTCTCACTGTTGTCAAACAAGATAAAAAAAAAAATACTGTGGTCTGGAGAATTGCAAGCTTTAAACCCTTTGTTCTTGGACAATTATTGTGGGAGCAAAGAAGTCCTGAATGAATGTGTATGGTTGACATAGGCCTGGACACGACAAGGACCCTAGTCTCAGATCCATGAAAATGACAAAGGGTCCTCTCCCTCAAGATCCCCTCCCACAGGTGAGGTTCAGAAAGATAGCTAAGCCACGACTTCCTCTTGAGTCTGAGCATTGTCCATGAGTGCAGAAAATGCCCACCATAGCTAGCATCCTCTCTGGATGTTTTTGGCTTGAAGATAGCTTCTCTACAAAGCCTGCTCCTAACAAGATTAGCTAAGCCTGCATCCTTGACCCAGCTGTAGACCATAAAACTCACTTCCTCGTTTATGTGTGGTGTAATAACCCTACTCCTTGCTCAGCTACATGCAATAACCCCCAACTTCCTATTTGTATCTGTATAATAAACATGCTGAGCCTCCATTGTGCTAAAGCTTCTCTATCAACAAGTCCAGCCCTCCTGATGCCAGCTCTTCTGTACATCTTGTCTATCTCTTCTTCATTCTATAGCTATACTCTCTCAATCCCAACCATGTCAATGTTTTTGCTTTTGTTTGTTTTGTTAATTTTATTTTTATTTATTTATTTTTTTGTTTTTCGAGACAGGGTTTTTCTGTGTAGTTTTGGTGCCTGTCCTGGATCTTGCTCTGTAGACCAGGCTGGCCTCGAACTCACAGAGATCTGCCTGCCTCTGCCTCCGAGTGCTGGGATTAAAGGCATGCACCACCACCGCCCGGCTCATGTCAATGTTTGAGGCAGTGTAAGGACTCACCAATTTTATGTGAATTGCTAGTCCCCTTGGTTATATTTTGAAGGATGTGATTAGTCATATCACTGACTTAAGGGGTGTAACTATGCTACAAAGAAGTTTGTGGATCATTCTTACCTGGTCTAAAGTTAGGGAAATGAAAGTAAGCTTTTAGAAATTAAAATTTTAAGTGTTTTGTGAGAAAATAAGCCCAGCATCTCTTCATTTCTCAAATGTAACAGAAATAACAATATTTTAAACTTAAATTTCCATTAAGAAGTGCAGGTGGACAGGATAGCCAATTAGAAGCTTCTAACAGAGCAACCCCGCCCCCGCGCACAGTAAAAAACAATTGCCTTTCAAGCAAAACAAAGGAAGGAAAGCATTGGAAGAAGTAGCATAACTGCTGAAACCCAGGAAGGCCTTGCCTCTTCCTTCCCTCCCCTGAGTGAAGATCAGCTCTGAAGCAGGAGGGATCTGCAGGTGAAAGGTAACAAAAAGCTTCCAGCAACCTCCAAGACCCTTGTTGTCATCAGAGGCTCTGAGCCTGGCGGAGGGAACTCTCCCGAGTCCACATGCTGTGCTCCCACGAGAGAAGGAGCCAACACTCTGCCAAGCCTCCTCATACCCCTATAGCCTATGCTATACCATCTTGGAAACATGACGTACCCTCATCTACCCCAGTGGTCGGTCCATGCCCACTGGCAGAGCTGATAGTACACCCTGCCCCTTAATACCAAACTGAGGTGATGACACACCCTTAGGAGCCTAAAACCTTAAACTACTGGAGGTGCTACCCACCTGCTAGGAACTGATGCAACATCCTGCTCCCAGTGGTGGTGGCAGCGGGGGCGGGGGTGGGGGTGGAGGGCACATTTCAGTAGTTGTATGTCCAACTCCGCAGGTGATATGGCTCCACTCCATCAGTGACAGGTTAGGATGACCCACACAGTCCAGCAGATGCAGCACTTCAAGTCCCAGATATCAGCCTTGGCTGAGCTTTGCTGAGCAATCGGCCATTTATTGCCTTATCTGTCAGGAAGTGCACTGGCCAATTGCAGTTCACAATGCTGAGGTACCCCCTCCTAGTCATTGCTATGCTATTCCTCATTCTCCAAGGTCCAGACCAGCACCTTGCCACTCCATAATCCTTCCAACTGACAAACGTCATCTTAAACACCCCAAGCTACTGCCGTGTTCCCCCATCTTGGGGTCCACAGGCACTGTCCGGTGATGTCCCATCCTTCTGGGACTTGCACTGCTGCTGGGCTCTGTTGGTTCTAGTTCCCAGAGTTGCAATGTGCTCTGCTCTCTGGGGTCCCAGCTTCTGGAGCTTGGACACCTTCTTTCCCAGAGTTGTGTTCAGGCTGTTTCCTGACCCACCACTATCGGAACCACAGACACATCCCAACCTCCTAGGTTTAAGCTACTGGGATGTGCCACAGAACAGCAGGTCCCAGCTTAGTGAAAGAATACATCTACTAATACCCCAAAAACTGAACCTGTGCCTCAAGCCTCACATGGTGCAGTAGTTTTGTAAGACCCTGAGTGCAGACATCTAGCTTTATAGCCAGGTTAAGAATTTGTGCTCTTAGATTTCAGTGCCTCTGTGACTGCTCGTGGACCACAGCAGATCCATCACATAAGACTCCCACCTGAAAGAAGCAAAGTAACAGCAGGATCCCTAAAGCCTTTGATCTAGTCATCTATGCAAATACGGTCTATACCAGGGCCTCCAACAACTTAGAACACAGAGGTACCTGGAGCCATCATCACTAATGCTGATCACAGCTGAAGTGGCCGTGTGACGCCCACACCAATGTGACCACACGGAAGTACAGCCACACCCTGCTCAACTGGAGTGTAGGTGGAAGTGTTCCTCTACAGTGGCCACTTTATGAAGTTTAGAAGAGGTGACTGATCTACTAGATGCACAGACATCAACACAGGGACAAAAGAAATGTGAAAAGGCTAGGGTTTATGAATCCACCAAAGGAGTTCAGAACTCCAGTAATTAACCCCAAGGCACGCAGGTTACAACCTGCCTGAAAGAGCTCAAAATAGGATCCTAAAGAAACCGAATGAGACACAACAGAATAAAAATAGGTAAGACCCTGAAATGAGGAAAATAATGATCTACAACAGAAAATAAGTAAAAGCATAGTTATAAGAACCAAACAGAAATAATAGAGTTGATGAATCAATAAATGAATGAAATAAAAAATTATAGAATTCCACCAAAAGTCTAGATAAAGCAGAACACCTAATTTGTGAATTTGAAGACACACCTCTTGCTATGATTGAGTCAAATGAAAAGGGAATGGAAAAGATAGCCTTGAAGTAATTTAAGTGTTCCCAAGACTTAGGAGAGATGTGAGCTACTAGATCCATAAAGCCCCTAAGTAGATTCTGTTTTAAAAGGTCCCTCTTTGAGACATATTGCAATTAAATTCTCAAAGGTCAGACAGCTGGGCATAGTGGCTCATGCCTGTAAACATAGCATACAGAAGCAGTTAGACTGACATGAGCTGGAGATGACCATCCTGGCCTGCAGAGTGAGTTCCAAGACATCCTAGGCTACACTATAAGATCCTGTCTTAAAAACAAAACAAGCAAGCAAAAACTCAAACAAAAGCTATAAAAAAAAAACCTCCAAGTCTAATACCAATAATTTTAAAAGCAGCAATTGAAAATTGTCAAATAATAAGCCAAACTCTACCTGCAGATTTCTTAGCAGAAATCTTGAAGATAGAAAGTGAATGAGACACTATACCCAAAGTGTTGGGGGGGAAAGATACCAATTAGAAAATTCTATATCCTGCAAAACGGCCTTTCAGAAATGGAAGAGGAATAAGGACTTTTAAAACTTTTCACAGAAAAGTTAAAGGAGTTCATTACAACTAGACATGCCTTATAATAGAAACCTAAGGGACTTTTTAAGGGTGGTAGCTATTGTCATTAAAATATATACAATTATAGATAAATATAATAAGTAGAGTTGAGCACATAGTTAAATCCAGAACACACTAATGCAGTGATTACACCCACCACACTTGTCTGGAGAAGGCTTGTGGATTATAAGCAGTGCTCAGAGCTGAGGCTCTTGAGAACTGTGTGAATCATGAGAGCCCTGTCCTTAACAATTTACTAATCCATCAATGAATGCAAAGATCTGAACAGATGGCTAGCATATGTTCCCACTGTGAAAGGTGAGGACTAATTGAAGGAAGTAGGTTGCCCTCAAAGGATACATACATACACACACACACACACACACACACACACACACACACACACATATACTGGCAAGATTTTTCTTATTTTTGTGAGGTTCGGAGGTGAACAGTCCAACCACTATGATATTTGGCCTCACCTAAGGGCTATAGCAACAAAATCTAACTAACCCATGAGGCACAAATAAACCTTCTCTGCTTTTGTGTGATAAATATATCGAAGTGGTGGAAGACTACCAAAACTATAATGCTAAAACATAAAGCACATATATCTCTAGTATAGATGTGATAGCTCAAAGAGTCAAAAACAACTAAAACCATACCAACTTGTTAAGAAATATTCAATAGAAATACGTAAGATTGTGTCATCATCAACACAAATTATGTTGGGGTAATACAACTCTAGAGTTTTTGTAAGAAACAGAGGCAGACTTGTTATCAGCCTAAAATCACAGACTACAAGATGTAAACAACAAGGAAACCGCAACAAAAAATGTACAACAGATGTACCAACAGTGGAATGGTGGAGAAAAGGAGGAAGACAGAGCTGTGGACAAGTGTCAAGTCACGCGGGCACACAACACAGCAAACACGAAAGAAGACGCAAGCCACTGAGCAACTGGAAAACAGCGAAGATAGTGTGAAGTTTGTCTTCCTCCATAATCAAAACCATAGCTGTGTTAAATTCTGAAATTAAGGTATAAAGAGCGCCTCAATGGATTCAAAGCAAATAGAGATCCATCTCTAACCTACAAAACATCCACTCATGGCTCATGGACACGTGCCAGGTAAAAGCGAAAGGATGGAAAAAGAGTGTCCATGAAGACGGTAACAGACTGGGGTGGATGTACCTGGTCCTGTGAGATAGGCTTAAAATTCTTTAAAAAGGCCGGGCGGTGGTGGCGCACGCCTTTAATCCCAGCACTTGGGAGGCAGAGCCAGGCGGATCTCTGAGAGTTCAAGGCCAGCCTGGACTACCAAGTGAGTTCCAGGAAAGGCGCAAAGCTACACAGAGAAACCCTGTCTCGAAAAACCAAAAAAAAAAAAAAAAAAAAATTCTTTAAAAAGTTACAAAAATCAAATAAGATTGTTATTTAGGGCCTAGAGAGATGTCTCAGTGGTTAAGAGCATATAATGCTCTAGCAGGGGACCTGAGTTCAGTTTCCAACACCCATGCCAGCTGGCTTAAACTACCTGTAACTCCAGATCTAAGCAGGGAAGTCTGACTCTTTTTCAGCTTCCATGGGCATCCGCATGTGTAGCACACACACACACACATACACACACACACACACACAAATAATAATAAGTCAAAATATTATTTTAATGATAACAAGGAAAATTCACAATAAATATATTGATAGCCAAGTTAGAGCACTTAAATACATAATAGAAACTAACAGATATAAAGGCAGAGATGCATAGTGATACAATAAAAAGTAAGTCATTGAAATATCTAATACCTATCACTCTAATGGCTAAGTAATCCAGAGAGAAAATACTAGAGAAATTTCAGTTTATATCACATGAACCTGACAGGTCTACACAATACTGTCTCCACTAATAGCAGAATGTACGTTTTCTCTAACACACATGGAATACCCTGTTCAAAGTCACAAAGCAAGCCTTAGCAAATTCACAAAGATTGAAACCATTCATAGCTTTATCTCAGACCACGATGATATGAAACTAGACATCAATAACATTAGGAATTTTGGGAAAGCCACAGATACATATATAATGTTTAATCATAATTGAGAGACAATAATCATAACTGAGAGACCTAGGCACTTAGGGAAGCATCCTTCCAGGTGTGCGTGTTTCTTGACAGAATTAACTAAGGAAGGAAGACTTGCCCAGAGTGTGATAGGCTGCAAGCTCCAATGGAATAAGAGGGAGGAAGAACAAAACCAGGACTCAGCCATTCCTCCTCTCTCTGCTCTTGGCCACCATAAAGGGCCATACACTTCTCCTCACAGTGAACTCAAAACGGTGAGCTAAAATAAATCTTTTCTCCTTTAAAGTTGTTTTGTCAAGATGTGGAGTAATTAATATAATGCAGTAACTATAAAACATGCCCCTGTATAACCAATGAGTCAGAAGGAAATACAAGCATGTGTATTTGTGACAAATGGCAACTGATGTACATGCTAGAACTTCCGCACACAACAGAACCAGTTCTAAAACATGTTTACAGTAATAAATGACTATATTAAAGAGAGATTCCAAATAATTAGTCTGACAGTTTCCCTCAAGGAACTGAAAAATGTAACAAAGTAAACCCAAGACTGCCAGAAGAAAGGAAGATTAATAATCAAAAGAGAAATCACGTGGAGAACAGAAGAATCATAAAAAGAGAGAGGGACTCTTTAAGTAAATGAGAATAAGGAGCCTGTGGTTACCCTACAAAAACAAGGACACACACAAAAATCAAAAATGAAAGTGAGCAAATTATGAAATAAAAGGGTCAAGGTGGATTACTATGAATGATCACATGCTGACATTAGATAACCTAAAAGAAATAGTTGCTTTTTAAAAAAAAATGTTTGAGTCAAGAAGAAGCAAAAGTCTGAACAGATCACAGAGAGATAGGAGAGTAATTAAAAACAGCTCATCAAAGAAAAAATCCAGGAGCAGATGACATGACAGAACTCTACCAACCACTAGAAGAATAAATATCAGTATTTCTTAAGGTCTTTCTCAAAAAAAAAAAATAGAAGAACAATTCCAAATGCATTCTATAGCACCTTGATGCCTAGACAAAGACTTAACAAAAAGTAAATGTACAGGCTAATTTGTGTGGCAAGTGTTAACAGGAAAATAAAAACAATATCAAGTTAAGTCAAATAATACGTTTATTATCCACGTTTCATGAGCAAGTGGGATTTATCCCTGGCATGCAGGCTGGTTTAATATGCACAAAGCAATACACTGACTGAATGGCAAAACATATAGAATAATATCAGTTGGTGTAAAAAAGCATTTTTACAGTTCAATGTCTTTCTTTATAAAACTCTTCATTGGTTTATTTAGTTTAGCCATGAAAGGAAATTTCCCCCACATAATAAAGACATTTGTGAAAAACTCACATCGCAGTCAATGGGAGGAATGCCAAGCTTTCTCTCACGGAGCTGGCATACGGCTGAGGTGACTTCTGCCTTCTTTCCCCAGTATAGTACCAGAAATGCTGTGAATAGCAGTTAAACAAGAAGATGAGGCAAGAGGTGAAAACCTTTAAAAGAACGAGATAAAATCCCGCTGTACAGAGAGCATCATCTTTGATGAACGGAAGTGTAAAAGCCCTGCCAGAGCCAACGGTA
This sequence comes from Peromyscus eremicus, assembly GCF_949786415.1. Lineage (NCBI taxonomy): Eukaryota > Metazoa > Chordata > Mammalia > Rodentia > Cricetidae > Peromyscus > Peromyscus eremicus. The sequence continues at coordinate 40,867,145 of NC_081435.1, forward strand.
GCAGCAGCTAGTAGATTTGAAAAAGGAATTCAAGATCGCAGGACATGACTCACTACACAGCCCTTGATAGCAGGTCGGCTCAGAAACAAGGACCAAGCTGAACAATGGCACTTCCAACAGCATCCAAGTCAATAACTTGGGGATAAAGTTAATCATGAATGTAAAACACCAGTAAACACTGAAAAATACAAAATGTTGAAGAAGACACAAATAAATAGAAAGTCACTCAATGCTCATGGATCAAAAACTTTAGACTGTTAAAATATTCATGGCACATAACTATATATATAGTTATATCTTTAACTATATAATATACATTACATAATATATATTAGTCTCACTCAAACTCCTAAATAGCATGCTTCACCAAAACAGAAAGAAAAAATACTGAAATTTTATGGAACCAGAGACAACCCTGACTAACAAAAGTCATTCTCAAGGGAAGAAAAGTTGGAGGCATCACATTATAATACTGTATTAAAATTACATGGTAAAATCATAATAATCAAAACCATTGGGTAGCTGCATAAAAAGCTACTAGAATAGGACAGAGATCCCCCAAACAAATACAAATCTACAGGGACAACTCTTTTTGAAAAGGACACAATGTTGAAAGGTTAATTTTTTCAATAAATATTGCTGAGAAAATTGGATATCCTCATGAAAAATAATGAAATTGAATATTTATATACAAACTCAAAAGTGGATTAAAGACCTAAATATAAGATCAGAAAGAATAAAACTCTTAGAAGACAACACTGGGGAAAGCCTTCTAACCATGGGCCTTGGCAATGACATGTTTGTATATAACACCAAAAATATACTCATTGTAAAAGGAAAAATAAAATTAATGGAACTGACTCCAACTATAAAACTTCTGCATAGCAAAATAAATGATAAACAAAATGAAACTGTAGCCTCAGGCTGGGAAAAATATTTGTAATCCATACGTTTAATAAGCAGTCAATGTCCAAAAGATGTAAGAACTCACATGACTGTAAAGAATTATCCAGTTAAAAATGAGCAAAAGAGAGATTTCTTCAATGAAAAAATAACAATTGCCAACAGGCATTGAAATTTACTTATCATTAATCCATAGGTAAATGCAGAATGAAGATTGCTGGGAGCTACCACATGTCACTGACTAGAGTGGCTGTTTCCTAAAATCAAATCATAAATGTTGGCCAGGAAGTAGAGAAAAAAGACAGCTCATGTCCGCTGTGAGTAGAAAAACAGACTGGTACAACCATTATAGAGGAAAGTATGAAGGTTTCTTAGGAAATTAAAACTATATGCTTTCTTTTTGGGTATCTACCCCCAGAAAATATAAATACCATTATAACTATATGCAATTCCCAAGCATCCACAGCTGCCACTGGAAATCAGTGTCCAACTGGATGAATGCTCTCTCTCTCTCTCTCTCTCTCTCTCTCTCTCTCTCTCTCTCTCTGTGTGTGTGTGTGTGTGTGTGTGTGTGTGTGTGTGTGTGTATGTGTGTCTGTGTCTGTGTGTGTTATGCAATTATTATTAGCAATAAAGAAAAACAGTGTCTTCCCATTTGTTGTAACATGAGTGAGACCGGAGGACATTATGCTAAGTAAAATGAAACAGACCCACAAAGAAAAATGTCTTTCTGGAGACTTCCAGGGTGGTATGGGCTCTGTCTCATAAATGCAGGGACATCAAAATGGCAATGGAGTAGTGACATATTGCATCCCATGTAAGATGGAATTGTGAGCCATACGACAGCTGACATATGGCTTTGTTGTGGATGGTAAGATATGCAATGGAGGCTAAGCTGTCTGCTCAGAAAGAACGTGTGTGTGTGTGTGTGTGTGTGTGTGTGTAAGAGAGGAATTTCAATGGGAAAGGAACGTGTGGATGCTATCCTCTGCATTAACCTCATCTTGGCAGGAAATGCAGAAACAAGAGAGAATGAAGCAGAGGTATTGGCTTGCCATTTTTACAGCTGGCAAGATGTACAGGAAAGAGTACAAGTTACATGTGTGCTAAAGATCCGCTTCTAAGATTGCAGGGGAAGAGTTGGACAATGAAGAGGCAGAGGATAAGGTACAAGTAACATTAGATAGCTCTCTAGCCCAACACTTAAAGCAGAGAAAGAAAAAATCCATGATTCACCATGCAAATGATGGTCTGTCGAAGAAAACTATGATAATTCGGGACTGCTCTGCCGGGCTGCTCTGCCTCAGAAATTCTTGAACTGAGAAAGACTTTAAAGTGAATGAAATAGCTTCTCACAGCTTGGTTCAGGAGGTAATGAAACTTGGGGATCAATGGGATCAGTCTACATGGCAGAGAAGCGGAAAAGATGAGAAATATAAGTACCCATCCCTCCTTGAGACAAAGGCTGCAATCATCTGCAGTAATCCAGTAGAAACAAGTCCCTTATAAAGGCCTGCATGGACTTGATTATCACTGGCTGAAGTGCCCACGAACATCAAGGACTGGAAGTCTAAACAGAGAGAAGATGGGCATTGTTGAAAGCAATGAGCATGAGAGAGGTGGTATTCGATGTTCAGTTCACTGGGTCAGGCAGGACTGTGTGCAAGGAAGTTTAAGACAGGAATTCATTCACACAGGTTTGGGGCTTCAGTAGCTTTCCTGAGCCAGTTGATGGGACATGGTCTTTACCAGGTAGGCGGATCTGAATGATTTGGACTGGCGTGTGAGTCAGGTTCATAAAATGCTAAAGCAGTCAAGGGGGAACAGAAAGGAGGAAAAGAGAAAAAAAGGGGGGGGGGCTGTCCCAGTCCCTCAAGCACAAGTGTGCCAATATTTATGTAACTCATTCCTAGGGAAAAAATGAACAGAAAACCAAATGGCAACTGCCTTTGAATCATCCACACTCCGGTAAATAACCCCTATCTGCATTCCTGTAAGTAACTACAGTACGGTCATTGGTTCTGGTCCGCCATCAGGGCCCTGTCTAGGGAGAATGTCCATTTGTTCACATTGTCCCAGACAGTCATGCCGCTGAATCAGGCACTGGAATGAACAGAAGCTCTTGTTTATTTCTGATAGGAGTACAAAACGAAACAGACACTCTGAAAGCTGTCTTTCAAATTTCTTTTTCAACCAGAGCAAACGTTTCCTCATCATTGAACCAAGAAATCCTGCTCCTTAGTGTTCACCCAAGTGAGCAGAACACATTTTCACACAAAATCCCGCACTCGTCTTTCAGAGTGGATTCACCCATAGCCGTCAAAACTTAAACAGCATCCTCCAGTATATCCTGGCATGACAGTGTTTCTATAATACTGTTGTTGGATTTTATTTTGGGGTCTTATTCGATAGACTACCATTTCTCCATAGATGATTTGATAAAATATCTCTACGCATCATTTTTATATTTAGATAATCTGTTTTCATATAAACATACAAGAATTTGCTTCTCCTTTCCATGCTACTTTTCTTCTGTGTTTTTTTCCCTTATCTTCCACACTGTCTTTTCTATGAGTCACTTGGCATCCATTCTTTCTGTTATTTTTCCATAGCTGTTCTCCAGATTTCCATAATCACAGGTGAAGAACCTGCACAGGATGAGGGTCTCTGTTCTCAGTAGTATCACAGAAAATAAATGTAGGAATAAAGGGACACGGGATGGTTCCAGAAGGTTTGCTTTTGAAGTTATATTTACTGTGCAAACAATCCATGGTGTGAAGGAAAGTTTGTATGTGGTTGGTGGAAAAAAGGGTGATTTCCATGTTCTAATTTATGTTGACTTTGGTGACTGTGGCCTAGCACATCTTCATGTGCTTGTGAGTCACTAGGGACCTGTTTAAAAATGCAGATTCTGATCTGCTCTGTCTTTGTTAAGTCCCCAAGTTTCATCATTTCTCACAAGTTCCTAGGAGATTTTAATGCTGTAATTTGATGGCCTATTCTTCAAAGAGCATGGATCCAGATAGCATATTCCTATCAATCATGGGTATTTTCAATATTCTCAATAAAATAGGAAATATCAAAATGTATTTTCAACCCTTCCTGGCTTATCTATATATGCTTTTGTTTTTTCTTTTTAGGGCTAAGTAAAATGAAATCTACAAAATTTATTTCCGTATTACCTTTTTTTTTTTTTTTTTTTTTTTGGTTTTTCGAGACAGGGTTTCTCTGTGTAGCTTTGCGCCTTTCCTGGATCTTGCTCAGTAGATCAGACTGGCCTTGAACTCACAAAGATCTGCCTGCCTCTGCCTCCCGAGTGCTGGGATTAAAGGCGTGTGCCACCACCGCTCGGCTCATATTACCATTCAAGTTTCTTCTCCACAATGTAATTCAGAATTCAAAATTTGTTCTTATACTATCCCCATATGGGAACAAAATCTTTCTCACTACCTCAGAAACAGTTTTGACATTTTGAAACCACAAAGTCATCCATTCAACTTTTAATTACACCATCACTGTGTGGTAAATCCCTTACTCTTTGAGATTTGATGAGGTACAATCTTGAGCCATAGGCTTTTGCAGGTGGCTAGTTTTTAGCGTTAACTTGACATGTGCTAGAGTCTTCTGAGAAGAGGGAACCTCGACTAAGAAAAATACCTTTATATGATTGGCTGGTAGGCAAGCTTGTGGGGCATTTTCTTGATTGGTGATTGATGTGGAAGAGTCCAGTCCACTGTGGCTGTGAGCTATTCCACCCTTGTGCAGGGCTTTCTGAGCTGAATAAGAATTTAGGCTGAGCAAACCATAAGGAGCAAGCCAGTAGGCAGTGTTTCTCCAGGATTTCTGCTGTAGTTCCTACCTCCAGGTTCTTACCATGAGTTCCTGCCTTGTATTTCTGCCCTGACTTTCTTCAGTTACGGACTGTGAAATGGAAGCATAAAATGAAATAAAGCCTTTCCTCCCCAACTGACTTTTGGTCAAGGTGTTTTATCACAGCAACAAAAACCTTAAGATACCCTGTTGTCACCAGTATGGTTTGCAGGCAAGGGTAGAGTGCCAAAAGCTTCTCTTGGAGAGGACACTGGACGGATGACTCGGTTGGTAAAGCTTGGCTCTCAAGTATGAGGATCTGATTCTGGGAGGGGAAAAAAGCCGGGCTCAATAGCACAGACCTATAATCCTAGAACCTAGAAATCAAAGACATGAGGATCCCTAGGGAAACTGTTTCTTAAAACTTAGATTCCCACTTATGCAAAAAATGGTGGCTCATTTTCCTCTTGGGTCGACGTGAACTGAAGCAGCCGACAACGTGACCTTAGTTTTCAACACGGATACTATCCGAAGGCCTCTTTTAGTGGCTGAACACTGGATTCACTTTGTGTTACAGATATTTTAAGTGATTTTTATGTTGTTAAGCTTCACGTGCCCTCAGTAACTCCAGCCCTACTGCCAGATGTATTTGGTTATACTAATCTAAAGCGGAATTTGGAAACCAAGGTTGTGAGCAGGACTTTGCTTTGTTCAAGAGGAGAGGAAGGCGGGGAGTTGAAGTGGGAGGAAAGAGTTGGGGAGCGGGGGTTCAAGTGAGGGAAGGAAGGAGACAGAAACGAGATAGAAACATTCCTCTTACATATTTCCCCTTGTCTTTCCCATTTTTTCCTGCAACCCCTCTCTCTTCTGTTAATGTCTTTCCATAGCTGTTATTCATACTTCATTGTTGGAATGCTCTTCTTCCAGCTTGCCCTGAGAGCAAACTTTGCTTTAAGGGAGTCTAGCAGGCAATTCCCAAGTATTAGCTCTGATTTCCTTTTTACTTAGTACAACTCTCACACTAACCTTGAGTTTCTGCTTTTCTGTGGCTGGGACCTTGTCTGCCCCGATGCTGTCTCTCTTGACCTCTGGTTGCTCTCCTGACTACATGCTCAGGTCGCTTTTCTATTTGGACAACGTATGATTGGAGCCTCCCACTGTACTCTGCTTCTGCAACCACCTGTCCTGACTTTGGCTCCTGATGGGGGTCACGGGCTAGGTATTTTCGCCACCCTCAGTCACTGCCTGTTCTTCTGAACATTACTGGCACTCGCAAAGAAGACAGTGAGGTATCAACAACAGATACTTATCAAAAACAGAAAAGTGGTCAATTAGTTACTTGTCTCATTTCTGTGACAAATGGCCCAATAAAAGCAAATCAAGGAACGAGATTAAAGATTTTCTTGACTCAAAATTTGAAGAGATAGACTCTATCACGGTTAAGAGGCATGGTGGTAGGGGCATGAGGTGTCTGAACACATTTAATTCACACTCCAGAAGTAAACAGAAATGGACGCTGGTGCTCAGCTTGCTAGCTCCTTTTTCCACTTTTTTTTTTTTTTTTTTTTTTTGGTTTTTTGGTTTTTCGAGACAGAGTTTCTCTGTGTAGCTTTGCACCTTTCCTGGAACTCACTTGGTAGCCCAGGCTGGCCTCGAACTCACAGAGATCCGCCTGGCTCTGCCTCCCAAGTGCTGGGATTAAAGGCGTGCGCCACCACCGCCCGGCCTTTTTTCACTTTTTATTCAGCCAAGCATACCAGGTCCTGGGATGGCATTGGCCACAGGTCCTCAGTTAATCCTCTGTGGGGATGCCGTCATAGATATCCCACAGGTGAATCTCACTAATGCCCTAGAGATATTTACTAATGCAATCAAGTTGGCAATCAAAATCAGGCAGCACAATTGGTGAAGAGCATCACAACAACCTACAATAAATTACATCTGGCAGATTCACTGAGTTTCGGAAATCAAAATGTCTCCTTTATAAATGCGTGTACACAGTAAACAACATTTTTCCGTGAAATACTGACCTAACGTGTGTTTGACATTGAACACTGCCTTGACCGTTAGTTCTGGCAGCTGCCTAATGTGTAGGTCTAGCCGTTATCCTTTACCGTTCTAGTTTGCTTCTGATGGAGGCAGTTCCTCAAGTGAGGAGCCTCTTCCCAGGTGACTCCCAAGGTGTCAAGTTGGCAAAGACTCAACAGCACATTACAAGATCCTCCTGTGGCGTGTCAATCTTCTTCCCACTTGCTTCTCTTGGCTTCAAACAGCTTCGCGACACATTAGTTTCCTGTGAGACTATTGGGGAATCTGCAGGCACTGTAGAGTTCATGCCTGTAGTGTTTTACACACACACACACACACACACACACACACACACACACACACACACAGAGAGAGAGGAGGGGCGGGGCACTCTTAGGTGTCCATGTGATTTTTTTTTTAATTTGTAAGAAGAAAGCAATGTTTTTACTCCTACTGATTTCTAGACATAAAGCTTTAGCTGTGGAAGAAAAGGCAATCAAGTAGGCTTTGAATAAGCATTTATTCTAGAGCATCTGGCCACCATAAACTTGGAAGTAAGGAAGAAACCCCATGTTAACAATGGCCACTTTCCAAAGAACAGTAAGAGAAATATATTTAAAAAACAACAGGAGTGCAAACCACAGTCATCTGCCTCGGGACTGAAGACAGCGAGAGTCCCCGAGGACGCCGATAAGAAGCCCGAGGTTATGTGTTTGAGTGCTGCCCGTAAAATCCGATTTAATTAAGCCAAGGTTCAATTAAGAAAACAAATATGACTTCCACTCCTATTTTTAATTTTATGGATGAAAAGTAAAGCCTTGGAAATATGAAAGAACCAAATAAAGTCATCAAATAATCGTAACCTAAACTCGTTTTCTGGTCCTGGTCTGTGGAGTAATAGAGCAGAGTGCCATTTGGCAGGCAAATGATAAATACAAGCAGGCTTCCAGTCCTTGATTTTGCCTTAAGTGGCAAAACGCAGATGCGAATAAGACTCGAAGAGCTTGAGTTGATAAACAGAAATGCAATTGTTTTTCTTATTTATTGGCTTTGTGAGCACATCTTGCTTAGCACAAGGTGCTGTGTTGAAAAACAGAGAGGCCATCACAGCCCTCAAGTGGAGACATTTGAGAGAGGAAGCCATGCAGAGTATGCTAGGGTCCTTCAGAAAAGAAAGGATCTGGTTTAGAAGCGTGTGCTTGGAAGAGTTTAACTAAATAAGGGAAACAGATCTACCATGGTGCTGTCCCATCTGCCAGGACGCCAATAACATGCTCAACCTGAGCAAAAAAATGTTGGCTGAGGCCCTGAAACACAGTAAGATGCTTCAAACCAAACTGATGAGCAGTATTGTCATTACATTTTAAACTTTTTTTCTGGGTGAAGGACTGTGTAGGCAAAAAAGAATTTTAAGAGAAATGCCATGACTAAGGAGGGACGGGGAGAGGAGCGGGGAGGGGGATGGTTTAAACTGATCCAGAGAAACTCAGTGTGAGGTCTATATCATACTTTTTACATCTTGTAACAAATCCAAAACTGTGTTGGTCTTTCCCCCTCTAAGCTGGGCGTGTTTTGTGGCTATGTTTGTCTGTACATGCTAAATAGGCACACACCAAAAACGCTGATGACGAAACTCTTGTCTGTCTCCAGTACATCTTTAAACTAATTTCTTTTCCTTTCCATCATCATTAAGGAAGATTATTTAAACAGAGGCATAGTATACTTTGTGAATATCCTACCCTGGGACTAAAATTAGCAACTAAACCCTCAAATTTAAGCCTTTCCAGGTTTGAGATCTGATCGCATTAACCTTTCTACCAGGTTTCCTGCTCTGTTGAATCTGATCGTCCCAGGAGATGGGTTGGGAAGGATCGCCAGTGTGGTGGGGGGAAGGAAGTGGTCAGGAAGGAAGAAGCACACATTTGGCAGAGTGTCTCTGTGGGTGCAGTGGCCCTACTCGAAGCTGGAGCACACAGAGCCGCATTGTTATCACATCTAAAAGTATAATTTCAGAATGGCAAAAGACTTATCAGCTCAGAAGTGCTCAATAACCTTGCAGAAATTCACTTCACAGGGAAAGTATACCAACTGAGCATTTGGAGGGGCATTTATGTATGGGGTAGCGAGTGAATGGAACCTGGTCTCTGATTTCATTATAAGAGATCCATCTCCCTTTTGCCAAGTCCCGTCAAGAGTATGAATGAAAGTCCTTATGCTGTTTATTTTGTAGTATTTATAAGCTATAGCTTAACTTTTTATTGTCTGGTTGGTTGATACAGGTGTTTTGAGTCAGCGTCCCCCTCGATAGTCTAGGTTGAACTGAAACTCACTGTGTGCCTTAGGCCAGACTTGAATTCATGGCAATTGTCCTGCCTCGGCCTCCCAAGTACCATCACTGTAGGCGCGGGCCACTGTACTTGATCTCAATAAATCAGTCATGTTGGTGTACATGTTGGTGCACATATGTTCATGCACATAGGCACATGGATGTGTGCATGCATGTGGAGTCCAGAAGACAACCTGAGGTGCTGTTCCTCAGGAGACGTTCACTATTTTTTTTAAACAAGTTGTGTTCCTGGACCTGGGGCTCACTGAAGGTAGGCTGGCTGATGAGGCAGATAGGTTGTCCCTCTATCCGGGTCTATCCAACGCTGAGATTACAAGCTTGTGCTAACATCCTGGGCTTCAAAAACAAAACAAACAACCGTGAAACATGAGTTCTAGAGTTGAGTTCAGGCCCTCAGGCTTGCGAGGCAAACATTTTACATACTGAGATGTCTCCATAGCCTTATGAATTAATTTTCTTTTGAGACAGAGTTTCTCTGTGTATCCCTGGCTGTCTTGGAATTCACTCTGTAGACCAGGCTGGCCTGTAACTCAGAGATCCTGCCCGCCTCTGCCTCCCAAATGCTGGAATTAAAGTCATGCACCACCACACCTAGCTTATAAATTAATTTTTTGGTTTTTTGTTATTTGTTTTTCGAGACAGGGTTTCTCTGTGTAGTTTTGGTGCCTGTCCTGGATCTCGCTCTGTAGAACAGGCTGGCCTCGAACAAAGATCTGCCTGGCTCTGCCTCCCAAGTGCTGGGATAAAAGGCATGCCCCGCCACCACTGCCCGGCTATAAGTTAATTTTTAAAAGCAAATTTTATTTAAGTGAAGTTGAAGATGTTTAAAATTTGAAAACAATGAAATGTCATAAAATATATTTATAAAATAAAACTCTTACATTTCTACCCTTCAACTATTACAGGAAACAGTTGTGACAATCAGATCATTGGAGACACGGGTAGGAACACAAAATGGGGGACAAAAAACGGAAAAGGTTTTGTGTACGACAGGAACTTTTCTATTGACATGCAAGATCCTTGTGCAGTCCTGCTATAGAAAAAGAAGATTTTATCAAAATTTAAATTTTATTTTCTCTATCCCCTATGCTACTTTTTTTTTTTTCTTTTGGTTTCTCTGTGTAGCTTTGCGCCTTTCCTAGAACTCGCTTTGGAGACCAGGCTGGCCTCGAACTCACAGAGATCCGCCTGCCTCTGCCTCCCGAGTGCTGGGATTAAAGGCGTGCGCCACCACCGCCCGGCCCGCCTATGCTACTTTTAATTATAAACTTGACACAATGTAGAATCACCTGGAAAAATAGTCTCGAAGAAGAGCCTTCTAGATCAGGTTGGCCTTGAGAGAGGGGTGGGGATTGTCTTGATTGCCTTTATTGATGTGGGAAGACCAGGGCTATAGGTGGTAGCACTGTTCCTTGGTTTGGGGCTATAGATTGTACAGAATTAGAGAGGTCTAGCTGAGAACTCAGCATGCCCGAATTCATTTCTCTGTGCTTCTGACGAGGGATGTGATGTGACCAGAACTTTTTTGAGTTTCTGCTGCTTGGACTTCCCTTACTATGACAGATTGTATGCTGGAATTGTGAGCTACAGTGGACCCTTTCTCTTTGGGTTGCTTTTCATTTGGGATGTTTGATCACAGCATCAAAAACGAAGCTGGGTCAGTACATCAGCCCAATAGCACTTCTTCCTACATCTTCTTCTACATCAGCCCAAAGCCCATTCCTTCATTTCAGAGGGGTATTTCCTTCTAAGACGAACAGGAGCGTAGCCAACAAACCTTAGCCCCCGCCTACCCCCCCCCCAACTGTAGTCATCTTGTTTTGAGGACAGGGGACAAGAAACATGAACAAGGAATATAACAGCTTAGTCACTGACAGGGTGATAAGATATTGTGCGCATATCCGATTAGACTGTCTGGCACCACGGGTTCCTCAATAAATCTAACATTTGCTATTTGTGATATGCATGATCCATCACTAAAGCCTGCATCCTGTAGGGATGGACCGCTGTTGACCTTAGTCAAATCCAAGGGTGGTACCCACACAGAGCTCATAATGCTGCAAGGGAAATAGACACATAATAATGAATTGTAGAGGAAGTTCAATGAAAGGGTGCTATTGTTGAAGAACAACAAAAATACCCAGCCACAGGTCCATTGCCTCCTATGAACCACTCTTACTGGAGCTGTATAAAAGTTATTTCATTTACCCTCAAAACTAAGAACAAGTGGGTTACAAAATACAGACTAGAGGCAGAGAAATGTTAAGTAGCTGGCCATGCATGAATGTCAGTTAGAGACAACAGTTTTGGTGGTTTATTTTTAATTAAAATATAATTACATCAGTTCTCCCCCACTCCATCCCCCACATCTCCACTCACTCAAATCCATGGCCACTTTTAGTTTAGTTATTATTGTTACATAATGTGTGTGTGTGTGTGTCTGTGTGTGTGTGTGTGTGTGTGTGTGTGTGTGTAAATACATAAACATAATCTGCCAAGTCTGTTTAGTGTTGCTTCTATGTATTTGATTTCAGGGCTGACCTCTGGGTATTGAATAAACAACTAGGCAGGTGGTCATCCCTGGGAAAGATTAATTCTCCCTCTCTCAGCATCCTTTAATTGACTGTAGTTCTTTGTCTAGTTGGGGCCCTTTGAAACTCATCCCTCTCACATTAGCGTGTCTACTGGTATGGTCATTGTTTAGGTCTTACTTAGGAATCTGTATTATTAAGTTATTATAAGTATAGCTTCCCTGCCATTTTTAGGAGACACAGTCTCACAGCAGCCTCCCTGATCCTGTGGCTCTTACAAACTTTCTGACCCATTTTGCACATTATTCCCTGCCCCTCATTCCCTGCACCTCCGGTGTGGGGGTTGTGTTGTAAATGTTTCAGTTGGAGCTGGGTACCTCACGTTCACTTGTTCCCGGACTTTGAACAGCTGTAGCTTTCTGTGAGGATGTGTGTAGCCGTCTCCTTGGAGATTGAAACATTCCTTCCTGCGGGGAAGCTCTTTAAGAAGGGAGGTAAACAACTAAAAATAGTTTCCGGAAGTCCCTGAAACGGACCAGATTTGCTTGGACCCTCACTCCCAGGATAAGCAATACATCACTGAGAGTCACTCTCAGACAGGCCAAGCCACAAAGATTCTCAGAGGATCCAAGCTGCACAGAAGACCGTCCGAAGCCAAAGCTGCCTGGAAGAAGCAGAGACCAGCTGGGCTGCTTGGAAGCGGTTTCAAACCAGAATGACTTGGAAAGGACACTCTCTAACCTGTGGAGCTGTCTGCAGGCTGTGTAGTGACCTGTCACCCATGCTGGGGTGGGCGTGGGTGATGCAGCCGTTTGAGCCATTTCTGCCCCTGTAAGTAACCCCAATAAAAGTCACGGGTTCATCGAATTGGACTTTGGTGGTATCCACACTTTAGTCCGTTGTGGTCTCCCTATCTGTGGTGCGGTGTTTACCCAGGAAAACTTTTTTCACACAACAGAGAGTCTAGGTCTGCTTCAAAGAAAAGCTTCTTCGGTGAGGGGTGAGAACTGTACTTACCTATGGGTATAAGGTTTAACTATTTAGAATGCAGTTAGGAGTTACAGTTTACCATGAATTTACTAGTTTAGTGAAGTAGCAGCAGTAGGCTTTCCTGTAAGATCCATGATGTCACTAGTTGTGGGAGACCTGCTCCCACTTTTTCCCCCCAGGGTACTCTGGAGGAGAGAGGGATGAGAGATTTAGATAGAAGGATAGAAGGAAGAGAAAAAGACAGAAACACAGAATAGCCTTGGGAGGGTCTGGATCGTTATCCACTGGCCCCTTCTGACTCGCCTAAAGGGCTTTTTATAGGAATGCCAAGGGGGTGGAGCAAAAGACCTCCCCCTAGCACAGCCAAGTGCAGACCTTTCCAAACACCTGGTAACCACACACGTGGTCAATCCATCCTCTAATGCAGCTGTGCTGGGTAAAGCAAGCTCAGATCTCACTAGGAACCTCTGTGGGCCCCCACAACTAGTCTCAGGTAGTTGGCGAAGTTTACTTTTGGTATTTGGTATGATTTCTCTCCTGCTGAGTGTGTCTTAAATCCAATTAGACAGCTGTTGGCTGCCACCAAGATAGGAGTGCCACTGTTGCACAGGAATCCTTCCATACTCGTTACTGTTGTGGCCCATAGGCATCACAGGTGAGTAAGACCATTGGCTGCTTTCTTCCCTTGGTAGATTGCACAGCACCTTCTGGTGCTGTGAAATCTGGCCTTCAGGGATGAGGGTTTTAAACATAAATCTGATGAGTATAACGAGGACTCAAATACTATTATACATTCTCGATGTGTTCACAGGTGACATCATGTTTTTATTACCCTAATGCTCTTGCCATGTTTAGAATTCCAAAATAGTCGTGTGTGTGTGTGTGTGTGTGTGTGTGTGTGTGTGTGTATGTGTGTGTTCGAAAACAAAGAAGCTGTCTAAAATATTTATGGAAACATGAAAAGCCAAGAGGAGCCCTGAAGATATTGCAGAAGATCATGGTTGGGAAATTTATGAGTGGATATCAAGATACATCATAAATCTACAGTTACTAAAACAATACGGTGTTGGAAGAATGGAGAAAGAAACCAAGGAAACATTGCAGAGGAGTTGAAAACAAGCCCACATCCAAATGGACCTTTGATTTATCACAGAAATGGCATTGCTCAGAACTGGAGAGAAAGCACCCATTTTCAATCATGATAACAACCTAGAGTGAGGAAAATGTTATTTTCATCTCATTTCAAGTTCAAACATCAATTCCAGGTGTGTTGCACATCTAAGTATGAATATTTTTAAATTAGAGAACAAGGGCATATCTTGAGGAGTAAATATATACTTTTTAAACAGAACATAAAAGTACCAACCATAAAGAAAATATTTATAAATTGAATTGCATAAAATCAGATTCTACCTATCAAAATGTGTAATGAGACATTAGCCAGAATGTAGCAGACGTTTGCAATATGTGTGTCTTCTAAGGATACATATTCAGACTATGTAAAGATGCTTTACAAATTAGGGAGAAAGATAACACAAGGAAAATGGGCAAAATACTTGAGTAAGTTCTTCATCAAAGAGAGAGCACCCAAATGGAAGATCAGTATGAAAATCGACTGAGATTTATTAGTCATTATGACAACGCAAGTCAAAACCACAGTGAGCTGCAATAACATACCCACTATAGTGGTTTTAACTTTAAATGTTCACTATTGGGTGTTAGTATGGGTGTGGGACTCTCAAAGCTGGATAAAAGATGGGAATAATTTGACCATTTTGGAAGAGTTGTGTGCTGCTTATTAAATATGAAAATTCTTATTCTGTAAGTTATCAATTGATTCCTAGATATATACCCCAGAGAAATGCATAAATACACATAGAGTGTATTGAAACACAGGAACAAACGTGTTCATTAGCAGGATTACTTGTGATAGTCTTAAACTGGAAACATTACTCATTAATGGTAAGAATATTATATTGTAGCATATTTACATGATGAAAGCTGTTGCTGTTGCTCAGCCAAAAAAAAAAATGAATAAGCCCCATGGAACACCACTGTAATAAATGAAACAAGAAAGTCAGAGCCCCAAGGCACACACCACTCCGTAGAATTCAAAAACATGCCAACTAGTGTATGGTAGAGATGCCAGGATTGTGGCTGTATCCTCTCTGGAGCCTTTGCGAGTGTCCTACTTCTGGACCCACGGCACCGGGGTTAATAATGCCATTTGTCAGATGTCTGTGGAGACACACAATTTTGCCTTACATACTTTTGTAAACATTAGCACGGTGATTAGAATTTTTAAGCAAACACTGGTGGGATAGGGAGTCGAGGAGGGAGAGCTCGGAAAAATCTCTGTGTGGAGGTGCCACTTGAAACGGGCACTGGAGAGTAAGAGGCACACAGCCAGCAGGATGGGAGGGGAGAAGGGGCGGGGACCTTATGCTCTCTGCAAAACTGAATGCGCTCCCTCATTTTCATACTGACAGGGAGTGGCTTTTTTAATTAATTTCATACTGAAATTGTCAGATGCCAAGGAACAGGACCCTGTGACACAAAGTTGATGCACCTTCATGGACTGTAGGACTACAGAGGATTCAGAAGTATGAGATGCCCTGGAATGCCATAGACCTGCCTCTGGTACCCATTGTTCTGCTCTGTTTCTGTGCATTTGACTTTTTTTTTAATAGTTCACACACAAGATCGTGTAGTAGTTTTCTTTCTGTGTCTGATTCATTTTACTCAGTGTAATGTTTTCCAGAGCCATCCACATGGCCTCAAATGGCAGAATCTCTTTATCATTAAAGACTAGTTCTATTTCAGTATACATGTATTTTCTTATCCTTTCATCCACTGATGGATATTTACATTGTTTCCATATCTTGGTAATTGTGAATAATACTGAAAGATTATGAAGGAACTCTGCCAGGTAGTGACTGCATGCTCTTTTGGTGTATAATCTGAAGAAGAACACCCGAGCTCTATACTAGTTTTGTTTTAAACTCTGGACAGTTTCTTTGGAGATTCTAGAAGGTGAGTGTAGCTAGTTTGTCCTCTCCAACAATAGAAGCAGCTTCATGAGGGATGCATAGGCAACCAGATCACCATCACATCCATGTTTTGAACTTTTTAAAAGAACATCCCATCTGTTTGCCACAATGGCTGTACCATATTGTTTCCAAAGATATTCTCCAAGGGCTCCCTTTTCTTCTGCTCCTCATCATTGGTCTTGTCCTTTAGACAGTAATAGCCATGCTGACTGCTGAGAGGTGGGCACTCATCTGGGTTTGCTTTGTGTTTTTCTGGTGATGGGGAGGTTGTGTATCTTCTCCTGGGTCTGCTAGCCATTTTTATGCCTTACTTGGCAACATTTCTACTCAGATTCTTTGCTGACTTAGATATTATTTTTAGAGGATCATTTTGCCATTGAGTTCTGAGAGTCCTTTACAGATTTTGGAGATTAACTCCAGAGTACACATTTGCTCTGGGTCTGTAGATTCGTTTTATTGTTTCCTTTGCTGTGCAGAAGACTTTCAGCTTAACATTGCTTTTGTTGTTTGCATTTCAGATGTGAACACCAAGGAATCGTTGCTAGGGCCAACGTTAACTAACTGTTCCTCCATGTTTTCTTTTAGTTTTATGTGTTCAGGTCCCCATCTTGGGCTTTGAATCCTTTGGAGATGAGTTCTGTGCACTGTGTGAGCTCAAGAGTCAGTTTCACTCTTTTCCATTTGGATTCCCTATTTTCCCCACAGCAATGTGCCAAGAAACCATCCTTTCCCTATTATGTCTTTTTGGTACCTCTTGTCAAAAATTAGCTGACTATATCGGTTTTGATTTATTTCTGGACTCTCTATTCTACTCCACTGAGAGTCTCATTATTTTCATATGGAAAATAATAAAACATTACAGAGTTATGGAACCTCTAGGCTCCAAGCAGAATAGCTGAAAAGTTTTAAACTATTAAAATAGGATTCATTATATTTTACCTTACAGCTAAGAAAATGGAGTGAGAATTAAAATAGCATCAGTAATTTTTAAGTTCTTCAAGAAGCAAAATAAAACTATTTGATACTAATAAGTGAAGCTTAATTAAATCATATTTTTATAAAGTGTTTTCTTTTACAAGCAAAATTTTAAGTAGGAAAATGTAACATTTTGGAACTTATACCCACAGTTCAATGATAATAAAGTCTTATTTAAAATATATCATAATTACACCATTTGCAAACATTGAGCTCCCAATAGGAACACATGAATTTTTCTCTAAAATTAATACATCCCAACTTGTAAAACAAAGACAAGAAAAACAAATGAGAAGCTAAAAACATAGCTGTGGAGAGAGAGATCCTGGAGGCACACACAATTAAAAGAAAAAAAATGGAAATCATCTAATCCTCATCACATTACATTGCTTGACCACAGACATCACAAGGCAAAGGACTGGCCAAAGGATTAAGAAGAAAATGACCACACAAAAAAATCAGATTATAGCTAGTTGTAAAATGCCTGGTGATGGTACACATGAGCTGTACGTGTGTAAACCTGTTTATAAGGTCACATGGGCAGAGAGCTGTGAGAGAACAGAGTAGACAAGACAAGCAACAGTATAAGGTTTAGAAATTTCTTTCTTTTCAGACATAATGGATGAAGATAATATTAGAAGAGTCCTAGGCCTGAGGCCTGACTCTGGAAGTCTCACCAAGCCATGCTCTGCCATCCACTGTCACCAGAGTCCAGTCCGACAAGTGAGTGGTGGTGATGAGACAAGGGAACCTATTTTTTTGTTTAGCCAGGAGGCAGGTAGAATGGCTCAACTCTTCCAAAGGCCTTCAGCTAGGAGCTGAGCAGTTAAATAGTGTGCTAACGTTAATAACAGATATTTAATCTTAAAGACCCATATATGTTTTGTTTTCTTTCAGATAGGCTAAGCCATCAGGAGATTGCCTATAGGACTCTTCTTCAGACAAACGGTGCAGCCTCTCTGCTGGTGAGGAGCTAGGCTATCATTATGGCAGCCTACCGATTTTGAATGCGTCAGGAACATCTGGAGGAAACCAGATCACAGCTGTAGGGAGCAGTGTAACCTTGACTACCTGGCCACAACTGTTGCAGGAGGGCTGGCTGAGTCAGGGTGTTCCAGACGACCTGAATGAGCTGGCGTAACAAGCCTTGCTGAACTCTAGGTGACCTTGCTCACCTGCAGTTATTTTCGCTCAGGTGTGTTCACCTGAGACTCAACCAAGAACTTGTGGTTGATGAGATATGAGACTCATGACTGATTCTTAGAGTAAAGTTTGTGACTGGTCTACCTGGAAGGTGTGCTGTGATTGGTGCAAACTGCAACTCCAAATTTGCATGCCACACCCACACCACTCTCCCTCTTCTGGCTCTATAAATAGGCTGCTGAGCATCTTTCCAGTCACCTGGGGGGGTACTTTCCTGTGTTGTAAGGTTCAACCAAATACAAGACTTGCCACAAATGGTCTTTTCTAGCCTGCCTGTGGCTTTTTATCGTGAGAAGAGTGAACTGAACTGGAGACATAAGAGGTGTCAGCAGCCACCGTAACTGGCAGTAGCAGCGGGGGTGGGGTGGAGGGGGGGTAGTGAGAGCAATGGGGAACAGCAGTGTTAAAAGCAATAGAAGCAGGAGGTGTACTAGGGAGTTCCAGAGAGGGGAGTAAAGTTAGCTAAGAGAGGAAGAATAACGGATATATAGGAAAAATAGAGAGCCAAGGCAGAAGACTGGAAGATACAAAGACAAGACTGCGGCCCTCACTTGCTGCAGGAGCGGTGGGAAGCTGTCACATCTAAAGGTCTCTGAAGAGCTGCGCCTCTCCAGCTGGTGCTCACTGCTGCTGAGAGTGGAGGATTCCACTGACCGCCATGTGCCTGGCTGATGTAGTCAAGGCCTAGAATAAAAGACATCTTAGTTTGTCAGCCCTGACATTGTCACTCAAGAGCTGAGGATACTGACCTCAGAAGAGCTACCCCCTGCCTGCTCAGCATCTCCATCCAACTGGAGCCAAAGGAGCCAAGCTCGATGATCGGAACAGCCAGACATAGAAATGGTGTCTTTAGGCAGAGACTTCAGGATTCTGTAGAGATAGGACAAAGACAAGAACCAAGAGCTACAGTCCTGCTGGGAGGTGGTGGCGCACACCTTTAATCCCAGCACTCGAGAGGCAGAGGCAGGCGGATCTCTGTGAGTTCCAGGAAAGGCGCAAAGCTACACAGAGAAACCCTGTCTCAAAAAACCAAAAGAGCTACAGTTCCAAATACCATAGATCTGATTCTATGGGTCTTTTAACCCTGGACCTCAAGGGGCAGTTTCTGCTCCCAGCATTAGGTGAAGCTGAAAAGGAAAAATAAGGCAAAGCAAACATGTTAGAAGGGAAAATGTCAAGGGACAAAGACTTGGTTGTCCCTTAATGACGTGGAAACTAGATATGCAGACTGGTATGACGTCATCTGGAAAAATTACCTTTTGTGGATATTTACCCCTTAAGGATGATATCATGGGGCTGGGGAATCGGCTCAGTGGGTAAGAGCACTGGCTACTCTTGCAGAAGACCTGGGTTTGATTCCCAGCACCCGCATGGCAGCTCACAACTGTCTATAACTCTGGTTTCAGAGGATCCTATGCCCTCTTCTGGCTGTCATGTGCATGAGGCATGCATGTGTCATGTGCATGAGGCATGCATGTGTCATGTGCATGAGGCATGCATGTGTCATGTGCATGAGGCATGCATGTGGTACACAGACATACAAGCAGATAGAATACTCACACATAAAATAAATCTATTTTAAAAAGGTAATTAGTGACATTACCTTAGAGTCAGTAAGGGAGTAACACAAGAAAAGGCAGCAGGTATATTTTCATTGATAAAATATTTACTCCTTATCACATTAGGTGGTAGACGCTGTATTATATTTTTAAAACTTTCCCTTGGAAAAATAGGAATGAAACACCTTGGGAAAGAAATTTGATAATATCACAAGACACACTAATTGCAAACCTCATTATTTTTAATAAACTTACATGCAGCCCAAACATCATAAGGAGCCTAATAAATACATGCCCTAACTTTATGAGCAGGTTAAACAGAAGCAAATTAAATTTTATGACATCACAAGTGAAACTAAGGGAATAGTTGGACACTCCTTTTCCAAAATTTCCCAGTAGGCCTACATCTTAAAAGTAAATATTAGAAAAAGACAGTTCCCATATGTCATCTAGAAAGCACAAGGCTAATCATGTTCCTCATGCTCAATGTATAAGTAAAAATGCCACCACCTTGTACACTAGGGATACACACTATTGTTATTTGTCAAGTAAATATGTAAAAAGTGTTTTTTTTTTTAAATGGTCAGTCAGTTTAGAAAGAAAAACATGAGGGTATGAACAGGGTTGAAGGGGATCTTCAGGTCACAATGGGAGGAATCCTAATCAGGGGGAATCCTGATGTGAGTGAGCATCCAGCAATAACTGAAAGTCTGCTGTGGAAAGACTAATGGGAAAGCCATCCCCGGGAAGCTGGGTGTTTTTCTAGCCTAATCGGAATGTGGCAATACTAGAATGCAATTCTCCTGCTGACTGAGGAGTAGCTTCCGAGTACTACAGCAGAGAAATTCCACCTTGAAATTGGTTCTTCTCTAGGAAAAACAGTAAGGACAGGGAGACTAGTCCTGCTTCTCAGCTAACTCCACCCATGCACTTACATATAGATGGTGCCCTCCACCCTGGGGTGAGGGGTGGGTTGGCATTGTCTCAGGTGCAGCTATTACATCCTCATTAGACAAAGCTCTAGAGCCAGGTTGCTGAGGACCCTCCCTAAACACCTACTCCACAGCCCTCCCCCTTTCCACTTCCTCTTCTCTGCCTCTTCTCCTCTTCTCCACCTTCACTTTTTCCTCTTCCCACCTCCGATTCTATTCTCTCCCTTGTGGTTACCTCATGTTGCTCACACACTTCTTTCCTGTTTCTCTCTTTCTTCTTCCATCTCCCCGTTTCTTCCTCCCTGACACCCCTTCTATCCTAAGACCCTGCTCTCTAATCCTCCTGACTCTCCTGTGCTCCGGGCACTCCTTGGGGATCCTTTGGGGGTGGAGACTTTGGGATGGGTGCCCTCAGCCTCTTGACCACAGTCAACATCAGCAGCTCTCTTTGTTGTCACCCTGGCTGTACCACAGTCCTCATCCTTGGCCCACGCTGACTCTCTAATGTAGAGATACACCTTTGATGGGGCAGAATGGTAGAGAGACAAACACCTTACAGATAGTAAAAATCCTGCTGACGTGGCCCCTTTAGACGAGGATTTAAAAGTTTTGCTTTTTGGTTTGCTTTTTTTTTAATCTCTGTGATTTATGCTCAAAGCCAATAATGTGTTGTCCGGAAAATAAGAGCGAGAATGCAGTTTGCCTTGGTTGCAATTGTTCTGTTTTGGCTTCTGTTCTGTGGTAAAACACTGACTAAAACCAAGTTAGGGAATAAAGAGTTTATTTTATTTTATACCGCTCAGGCCACAGCTCCTCACTGAGGGGAGACGAGGCAGGAACACAAGGCAGGAACCTGGACGCAGCAACTGAAGCAGAGGCCAGTGAAGAACCCTGCCCTCTGTGGCTTGCTAAGCAGCTACTTTTCTTACACAGCCCATATGTCCAGGGGCGGCACTACTCATACTTAGACCGGCGCCCCTGAATCAACCAGAAATCAAGAAAATGCTCCACAGACATGCCCATTTTGATCGAGGCAGTTCCTCCTCCTGAGTGACTCCAGTGTGTGCCAGGTTGACCAAGCTATCCAGTGAACACACAGCACAGCAGCGAACACCTTTCCAACTCCAGCCCAGAATGGTCGTGGAACTGTTCTATTTATAAAACAGAGCCCCAAATGAAGAGCTTTTGGAGAAAAACAAAGTGTATGTCTAGGCTGAGGCTCCAACCTCAGAGATTACAGGGAAACCATGGAGAGGCAGCAACCGACAGTACATAGTGCTACCAGGGTTTCTACACAGAGATAAAATAGTTAAAAGTAAATTATAGCAAGGCACGTAAATGCATCATCCCCCCTCTGTTGTACTTGGAAAGAGTCACAGTCAGATTATGGGGAGAAGCCCCCTGGAGCTGTGCTGTGGCTCGCTCTTCATGGAGGGAATGTAAACATGGCCTCACACAGTCCCATTTGAGGAATGTACTTGTTTTCCCCAACAACATCAACAGTCTGGTGGTATGTAGAATATTGGATTCTGTACCTACAGTTTCTCCCTTTTAGCCTTTGAACAGATGGACTCTTATCTTGTGAATCGACTTATGATAAAAGTAGGGGTTAAAATAGTGCCTAACTGTGTTATTCTGGACACGTTCTCCCAGTGAAAGCAAACTCACCCTGCTTGAGCTACACCGAAGATATCACACCCATGTTTTCTTACTGAATCTTGTTCGCTGTCTCCCGATCCACAATTCAGTGTGTGTTAATGGCATTTCCGTTGGTGATACAGCCAAATTAATGTTGATGTTGCTTCTTACAGGTTTCCTATAGGATCAAAGAACCAGTGTCAGTATTCAGTGGGGACTATGGCAGTGAAAACAACCCTAACTAGACACCTAGCACTTAAATACATGTGGCTTACTAATCACAAAAGAGAGAGATACTTTGTCACATGAAAATCTTCATCCCTTCGCGGCAGGCTCAGAGGTGCTTGTCTACAGTCATTTTCAAGTCGCTTCTGGGTGAAAGTTTTACTTTTGATACTTGTAAATAACCAACAGAAAATTGTGTCATAGAAATATTTATATATTTTGTGTTTTGAAATGTATAGTATTTTAAGTAGGTAAGGGTATGACCTGAGAAGGAAAAAGGACGCCAGTTAGCTATTTAAAGTAAGTTCTTGATTTCAGGAGCGCACATACTTACACATATACACTTGCAATATTGTGAAGATTGAATTTTTCCAAGTGAAAACAGACTCTTCATGTTGATTATCAGATAATCTCTAAAGACCTGGAGCCAGATATTTGGGGTAAAACCTGAGAGATCAGAAAAGCAGAAAGAAACCAGCCACGTTCTTACTACTTGGAAATCCTCAGCCAAAGAGTCCTACTTCCTGTATACCAATGCCTATATGCCATTCTGTTCTGCATCTCACTTCCTTTCTCCACCCAGCTATATCACTTCCTGTTTGTCTCTACAGACGTCCAGACCTCAATGGTTAGTGTTGAGATTAAAGGCATGTGTCACCATGCCTGGCTCTGTTCCCCAGTGTGGCCTTGAATTTACAGAGATCCAGACAGATCTCTGCCTCCCGAATGCCGGGTGTTTACCCACCAACCCCACAGCTCCCCAGAGTTTTCTTGAGTGCAAGCAGCAGGAAATATTAGATAGAAAGATTTAGATAAACAGATAGAAAATAAAGGATAGCCTCGAGAGGGCCTGGAACCTATTCCAACAGCCCTGTCTCTGCCCCAGGGTATTTATAGAGACGCCAAGAGGTGGAGCAAAAGACCTCCCCCCAGCACAGCCAAGTGCAGACCATCTCGGACACCTGCACTCAGGCCCATGGTCCTAATCATCCTCTCTATGAGGACCTGCTGGGCAAAAAGCCACAAGGAACCTGAAAACGGGCTCCCACACTCGAATGCTAGGATTAAAGGCGTGTGCTACCATTGCCTGACTTCTATGTTTAATATAATGTCTGGCTTTTTCCTCTGATCCACAGATAAGCTTTATTAGGGTGCACAATATCTTGGGGGACACACTATATCACCACATGGCCTTGTTGGGGGAAGTGTGTCATTGGTGGCAGTTTTGAATGTTTACATATTCACACCACTTCAAGTTCTTCCTCCCTGTTTCATACTCAGATAAGGATGCACAGTCTCTGCATCCTGTTTCCACAGCCATGCAGGACTCTCATCTCTCTGAAACCATAAGCCCAAATACACTGTTTCTTCTGTAAGTTGCCTTAGTCATGGTTTTCGAACAACCACAGAAAAACATCTAGTGTAATAACTTAAAAAAGGGAAGCTTTGTTTTGGATCATGGTTTCATGGGTTTCAGTGCAAGGTCAGGTGAGTCTGGGGCTTTGGGCTTCAGGCAAGGAAGAATATCTTGGTGGCAGAAGTGTGAGATAAAGGAGATTGCCCGTGGTAGTCAGGGAGGATAGCAAGGTGACAGAGAGAGGAAGAGTGAGAAAGAAAGGGAGGAGGAGAGAAGGGAGGAAAGAGAGAGAGGAGAAATATAATATACCCTTCTTCCAGGATCAACATTCTTTAATTAAGCTATGTCTTCTCATAGACCATTCAGCTATGTATGAGTTTGTCAGTTCATTAATTTAGAGCCCTCATTACCCAATAACCTCTTAAGACCATACCTCTGCACACTACTGCATTGAGGATTGTAGATGTAACAGTCTCATTAAATAAGAAACACAGAGCCAAATGCAGAGTTAAAAGCCCAAGAGGTCAGAGCAGTAGCTAAGAGCTGAGACTAAAAAAATCTTTCTTACCCTTCACTGCCACTGTTGTCCTTCCCCTCAGAAAGAGACCTACTTCCTGTGTGTCTGTCTTTTTACTGACTTTCTGTTCTGCCTTCTCATTGGTTGTAAACCCAACCACATGACCTCCTGTCACTGCCTGTCTCCACAGACCTCCAGGTCTTTTATGGTTGGTATTGAGATTAAAGGCATGTATCTCCATGCTGGCTGTATCCTTGAACACAGAGAGATCTGTCTGTCATGTGATCAGGATTAAAAGTGTGCACTACCACCGCCCGGCTTCTGCTATGGCTTGCTATTAGCTCTGACCCCCAGGCAACTTTATTTATTAACATACAAATAAAATCACATTTCAGTACAAATGAAATATCACCATGGAGGATTAAGCTTCAGTATATGAATCTTCCAGGGATATGTTATAACCCAATGACACCAACATGAGTGTCATTGAGGTAAGGAAAGCAGCGGGCTATCCTTGGGCATAGCTTCATTCCTGGTTTTCTACACCAGAGACTAAACAACAACAACAACAAAAACTCCACAAAGATTCTTTAAGGGAAGGAATAGACTGAACTATGTTTTCAGCACCTTTTCCTGAATTATTTTGAAGGTTGTCCAATGACATAGTATCAAGAGCAAGGCCCTGTGCTGTGCCGTACTGTTGACTTTTAAGTATTCATACTAAAAAATATTGTAGGAGAAGTTTTCTTTCTGGAGTAAATCTTTTAAAGAACAGTTTTAGGTTTACAGAAAAGTGAGTTTTTTTCCATATATAATCTGACTCTCACATTCTATTTCCCATCCCTCCCCACTGTCCACACTCCTCACTAGCATTGTCCTTCATCATAATTGATGAGCCTACACTGACTCATTCTTATCAACCAAATGCCACGGCTTGCACTAAGATGTATATTCTAAGTCTTTTGACAAATTCATAATGACACAGACCCTCCACTACAGCAACAGCACAGGAAAGAATTGCACTTTCATTTTCCTTAAAAGAGAAAGTTCTTCATCCTTTTTTGTTCTCCCTAGCCTAGCAGTCACTGATCTATCTATTCACCGTGCTCATAATTTCATCTTTTCTAAAATGTCGCGTCATTAGAATCAAACAGTATGTACTCTTGTCAAACTCCTTTCTTTAATTTGGTAATGTGCCTTTAAGGTTCCTCTTTGTATTCCAAATCACTCCACAGCTCGTCTTGCTTTGCTGTTGAGTATTCCATTGTTTGGCTATATCACGGTTTATTCATTCATCTCCTGCAGGATATCTTGCTTTTAAGTTTTGGCAGTCATGAACAAAGCTGCTGTAAATATCTGGACACAGCATTTTGTGAGAACATAAGTTTCTAACCCATTTGGATAAATACCAGAGGACATGACTAGTAGATTGTAAGAGGAGAGTATGTTTACTTTTGTGGGGGAAAAAATAAAAGAGAGAAGAAAGGCTGCCAAACATATTCTAAAATGAGGGTTCCATTTTGCATCCCCACTCACAAGGAGTGAAAATCCCTTTTGCTTGCTCTCTTTGCCAGCATTCAACGTTGTCGGCATTCTGCATTTTTGCAATTCTAATAACTGTAAAGTGGCGTCTTGTTGTTTAACCTGCACTTTCCTGATGACTTACAAAGTGGTATGTCTTGTCATGTGTTTATTTGATATTTATATATTTTCTTTGTGAGGTATGTATTCCTATATATGACCACTTTAAAAAGCAGATGAATTTTTATCATGTTATTAGGTTTGAATTAATCTTTAAGTATTTTGGATAACAGTACTTAATAGCCTCCATGTTTTCTTTTAAACAAAGGCCTTTATTCCTTTTTTAGGATTTTATTCTTTTGTTAAGAAGTTTTGCTGGTAATTCTGAATCCATGTCATGAAACATGAATTACTCTGAGTTTAACCTACTTTTTAAAGACAACCTGAAAATGTTGAGTAATTTGATGTTATTTAAACCACTTTAATGAAAAGTCATTAAATAACTTTTGCTATTTCCATATAACATTCTGTTCAACATCACTTATTATCCAGCCCTTTCTCTGTGCTAGAGGCTAGAAAAGCTGAAATCCTGAAAACCTAGCTTCTGCCAACAAGTCTACCGAGGAAGGCAAGAGTAAAACAACAGAGTGTGTTCATGACTAGAAGACTCTGTTTACACAGCAGTGAGAAGACTGTGGAAGGGAAAATGACCTCTTCGGAGGATGAGACCTGCAAGTACACACAAGAATTAGACAGATTTTCGAGGAGCTGAGGAGAAGGAAGTCCTGAAATTCTAGACTGGGATATGGAATTTAAGAATAAGAAAGGAAGAGCCTGAAGACAAAATATCCAAGAGGTCTTACATCTGTAGAAATTAAGGAAGAGGAGAAATCAAAATAGAAGTGGACAGGGCATCTTCAGAAACTTTAGCCACACGAACATCTGGAGTTACCTTGAAAACTGGACTATTTATACAATGGCTCACTGGCTGTTTTTGCAATGCAGCAGAACATGGACAGTGAGCATGCACTTCTGACCCAATATTTAGTCTTTGGGACAAATTATTGACATTGTCTCAATTTTGAGGGTTTATATAATTTCAAAAAAACGATTTTTTTAAAGTTGCTATCTCTTTTAAGTAAATAAAATAAAAGTAATAGACGAACATCCACTTTAAATGTAATGTACTTTAAAGCGAACCAACAAACGTCATTAACTGGCTAGACTGCAAGCTGCAAGAAGGTAGAACTGAACTAAATTCAACTAATAAACTCCTAACAAGTACTTAATGAATTTTTTTACTCCCAATATTGTTCTTTACCTCCTTAAAAACACGTATTTTTTCAAAGGAAGGTCTTCTTTTCTCCCTACATTGATTTTTGCCATAGTTCTGCTGCAAAGCCCAGCTCTTTTTGGCAGTGTGGTCCTCTTCAGGGAGCAATCCTTCTCGGACTCAAGCGTTTCTGCCTTTCGTCCTCTCTTGTGTATGACCTCTACCCAAATTTTCCAACTGTACTGCAGCTGAAAGATCCCTTCTTTCCTGTGTGGGTAATTCATTTCTCCCCAGTTTGCTTTCTGCTCGGAGGGTCTTTGTGTCTCCTTGGAAGAAAGCCTTCTTATAAAATGTTCCTAGCTCTCAACATATTTAAGCGTAGTGATTTACAGGTGTGTTTGATTTGGTGTTGTTGTTCGGGTTGTAACTTTTTTGGTTGAGAATGAATACTTTAAAATATCCAGAATTACTTTATGTGGAATTTTAAGTAGGATTTGAATTTATTATGTGTCAATGAAGTAATTCTCATTTTGTATCTAACTATTTTTTTGGCATGACATACAGCTAAAAACAAAATATTGTTAACCCACACAAGTACTATTCAGTATTTAAAATAGTTTAGACTATGCTGATGAATCACGGTGCCCATTCATAAACAAACACCTCTTAAAAGGCAAATGTAAATGTTAAAAAATGAACTTTTAGCACACTAGAGACAAAGGAAAGAAATAATAAAGATAAGAGCATTAAACCACGAAATTGGAAACAGGGAAACAACAGAAGAAAATCAATGGAGCAAAACGCTGGTTCTCTGGGGAAAAAATCAATAACATTGATAAATCTCTAGTAAGACAAGAAAAAAAAAATAAAAGCAGAGTTCCTCAATATCAAGTCTAAAATAGAGGCCATAACCATACAACCTGAAGACATCAGAGAAACAGGGCAAGAATATTACAAACAATTTTTAATGCTCATAAAGTTGACAATTCAGAAGAAATTGGCTTGAAAATCCACCTTCCCAGACTGAGCCAAGATGAATTATTGGGCCAATGAAATGGCCCTCTGAATGTGGAATTGAATTAATAATTTGAAAGCTCCTGAAAAAAGGGAAACATCTAGGCACAAATGGTTTCATTAGAGAGTTCAACCAAATGTTTAAAGGATTAAAACCATTTTATGCAACCTCTACAAGAACCCAGAGGAGAGCAGGCTTCCTGTCTCTCCATCTGGAGGCAGGGTTAACATGGTAATAGGATCAGACAAAGAAAATGAAGCAACACAGTACTGCAGACTAGCACCACCCATGAACTTAGGTGGGAAAAAAATCAACACAATATTAACATATTAAATCCAGTAGCAAACAAAACTACATATATACTCCTACAGCTTGGATCTGAAATAACTCCCAAAGGCCCTTATTAAAGGCTTGGTCTCTGATTGGTGGCACTGTTCAGAAGTCATAGGATCTTTAGAAGAAAGAGCACCATGGGGAAGTTAGGTCATTGATAATGTGAGATATTGGGGCATCCAGTTCATCTTTCTTTCCTTTTGGTTCCCAGCTGCAGTGAATACTTCTTCTCCACTGCACACTCCTGGCCATGATATTTACCTTTCCACAAATTCAAAATCAATGGAGCCAAACACACCTGGGCTGGAGCCTCTGCAATCAGATGCCAAAAACTCCTTTCTTCCCTTAAGCTGATCTATCTCAGGTATTTCGGCACAATAATGGTTTTCGGACTAACACATGTAATATGACCACGTGGTATTTATTTTAAGTGTGCAGAATCAGTTCCACACAGAAGAACCAATAGGATCCATCATATACCTAAGCTAAAAAAAGTTATCATAAATAGATGTAGAGAAAGCAGTTGACAAAAGTGAATATCTAGTCATAGTGGAAACCCTGGGTGTATTACTTCTTTCTCATTGATAAGGTCAAATGCCTGGCAAGAAGTGAGGTGAGGGGTTATTTTGGCTCACAGTTCAAGGGAATATGACCCTTCAACGGTAGGGAAAGCATGGCAACAGGATATGAGGCAGTTGGTCACGCTGCATCCACAGTCAGCAAGTAGAGAAAAAATGAATACTGATGCCCACCTAGTTTCTCCTTTTCATTCTGTCTACAAATACCGTGAGGTGTGTTTCCATGGTGAGTGTAGGTCCAGGCAGGTTGATTATGAGGATTAACCATTATGGTTAGTAATCTAGGAATAAAGGGAACTCTTCTTCAACTTGATAAAAAAAAAAAAAAAAACTCTGCCTACGGACCACCTCTAGTCAATATCATGTTTAATGGTAAAATAATCAGAAGGACATTC
Organism: Peromyscus eremicus; assembly: GCF_949786415.1. Classification (NCBI taxonomy): domain Eukaryota; kingdom Metazoa; phylum Chordata; class Mammalia; order Rodentia; family Cricetidae; genus Peromyscus; species Peromyscus eremicus. The sequence continues at coordinate 40,896,325 of NC_081435.1, forward strand.
TTACCACTTTTGATCAGCAGATGATCCGAAGTACAGCCACTTCAATAAAACAAAGAAAAGAAAGAGGAAAATTAAGTACATGCACATTTAGAATGCAATGAACAAAACAATTACTAACACAGAGGACATCTTTGTCTGTGTAGACAACTCTAAGGAATCCATAGAAAGTACTCCTAAAGCTGATGGGTAAGTTCAGCAGTGCCCTAGAAAGCAGGATCAACACAGAGACACCATCATGTTCTATATGCAAAGAAGGGTTATACAGAAACCAAAATTAAAATCTCATTACCACTATCAGTTTTTTCCAAATAAGATTAACCAGCCATAAACTTCATGGAGCTACGCACAGTAGCTATGTGCTGAGAGCTCCAAGATGCTGGTGGAAGACATTCAAGACCGAACCAAACAGGGAAGACTGCATTCGTGAACTGGAAGGCTATCATAAGAAAACCACCCATTCTTCCAAGTTCATCTATAAGCTTAGTACCATCTCATGAAAATTCCAGGAAGGTTTTTCCTTTTTATCTCATTTAATTTTGTTTTATTTTATAAGAAGAGACAAGACAAACATATCCTGGCACTTATGGAAAAGGCATCAGTTCTTTTTGTTGTTGTTGTTTTTTGTTTTATGGTTTTTGAGACAGGGTTTCTCTGTGTAGCTTTGGAGCCTTTCTTGGAACTCACTGTGTAGCTCAGGCTGGCCTCAAACTCACAGAGATCCACCTGCCTCTGCCTCCTGAGTGCTGGGATTAAAGGCGTGCGCCACCACTGCCCAGCAAGGCATCAGTTCTTAACATAGCTAAAACTATCTTCAAAAAGCAATAAGGTAGGAAGAATTACTCTATCCAATATTCAAGCCTCCTATGTAGATAAAGTCCAACCAAGACAGAATGAAATTGAGCAGTAGAACTAAGGGTCAATGGAACAACACAGAAAACCCATTAATAAACATAAAATATGCACAACTGGTATTTGACAGAGACACAAAGTAATCCAATGGAAGGAATCAGCTTTTTAACTTCTCGGGTGGGAGAACTATGGGATAAAAAAAAAAAAATAAGCTTTAGACCATTACACCCAAGACAGAAATTAACTCAAAATGTCTCCCAGACTTATTGCAAACACATAAAACTTTTAGGGGAAAAATGAGAATAAACTTTTGAGATCTTGAATCAGGCAAAAGTTCTCAGACTTGATAACAAAATAAAAGTTTATAAAACACAGAAAACTAACAAATTGGACTTCATCAAAGCTTTAAAAATTGTCTTTTTTAAGAGGACTTGATAAAAAGATACAGCTTACTAAAGAAAAAAAAAGAAAGAAAGAAAAGAAAAACTTTCAAACTACTAAAGGATCAGTATTAGAATATATTAAGAACATTCCAAATTCAATAGTAAATAAATAATACAATTAGAAGAGGATGTGAACAGAATGGTTTTGTCTTTTTTTTTTTTTTTTTTTTTTTTTTTGCAGAGCTAACCCAGGAGCTCACACATACCAAGTACTATACCATGAAACCATACCCTAAGCTTGGTAAATAAAAATTTTACCAGAAGATATAAAGTCAACAAATAAGCATATGAAAAAATATATATAGCCATTAGTTAGGTGGAGATTACAGCTGTGGTAAGGTATCATTACATGCCTATTCAAATGGCTAAAATTTAAAAAAAAATAAAAGCAACACTGCTGAATGTTGGCAAGAATACAGAAAGAAAACCTGAATCACTCATACATTGCTGATGGGAATAAAAACATGTAAACACCACACTATAGGAAAGAATTTAGTATTTTCTTATAAAATTAAGCATGCAACCACCATATGACACAGTAATTGCATGCTTGGGCAATCCCAGAGAAATGAAAATTGGGTATACAAAGAAACCAATAACATGTTTTATTCATAATAGCCTGAAATTCAAAACAACTGCATGTCCTCTAACAGGTGGATGGTAAAACAAATGGGTTCATCCATATCACTGTATACTTCTTAGAAGCAAAAGTACATTCATAACAACTAGAGTGGATCTCTGGGTACCATGCTGAGTGAAAAAGTCAACGTCAAAGGGATGTATGTCACATTACTTCATTTACATAGCATTCTTAAACATTGGAATTATAGAAACAGAGACTTGGTTAGGTTGTCAGTATGATGAGTTTGGGATAGATGTGTAAAAAAAAAAGTAAGCAGAGGTTTAGGGCTATAGCTCAGCAGTATAGGGCTTGCCTTGCATGAGTGAGACCCTGGATTTGATCCACAGCACACACACACACAAAATCAAAAAGTAAAGAGGGATGGATCCTTGTGATGAGGGGACTAATCTGTATCTTGACTGGAACAGTATCAACATGCAGTTGTTATACTATAGCTTTGAAGCTGTTACCATTTAAAGAAACCAGGTGCTGGGCTTTATCCCATTTCTCAACTAGATGGAGTTGAGAAACGTCTAGGAGATTAGTACAGCATGCCTATGAATGTGTCTGCAGGACATTCCCAGAGAGGACTGATTAAAGGGAAGAAGTCCACTCTGAGTGTGGGTGGAGACATCCCACAGGCTGAGGGCCTGGACAAAATACCAAAGAATGGACATTCTTCCTCTCTGCTTCCTGGCCTCTATCAGGTAAGATGCTTTACTCCTCCATACCCTCCCTACCAGGATGGACAGAAACCTCTAAAACCAAAATCTGTCCTCTCCTTTAGTTGTATTGCCCAGGTAGACATAGCAACAGAAGCTGACTAACACAAAGGAAATATATAGTTTTTATATGATTTCTTAAAAAATCATGCAAATCTCTAATTATCCGAAATTAAAAGCTTAATTTAAAAATCATTACTTTATTCTTTTTCTGTTTTCTATGTGATTAAAATTTTGTAGAGACTAAGAAAAGACAAAGAAGTCAAATTATCTTAGGAAAAGACAATAGATAATTATTCATCTATATTTACAAAATATCGGGTAATACTTATACATAAATTATCTATATTATAATTATGTAATTGTTGATAGTCACATATGAAATATTGAAAACCAGACAGAAAATGTCATTGTCTACTCAGACTTTGTAGGGAATAGGGCAGTGTATGAGAACTCCAAAACACTGATGTGAACACATCTTGGGCTGTCCATACAAAATATTAATGAAGCATTATTTGTCTTAATCCTCTAAAGCATGGATTGATACCATGTTTCTTCTGTTACCAAGACTCACACTTATTAATGAGTTTTATTCTCTGAAGACAGCACTTTAAACTAGTGCATGTGAATTGTTGTTAACTGGATTAATTCTATGATGCAAAGAGAAAAATCTTGTTCATGTGCAAAGAAATTAATTGTAAAAGTACAGCTTACAACTGGCGTTGACAATCAGAAGCTAGGGTCGCAGTTCTGGGTCTTTGAGAAGAACTGGGTACAAGAGAGAAGCAAAAAACAAAAACAAAAACAAAAAAAAAACCCACATCAACCTTCAGACAAAGGTGAGTTAGAGAGACTGACAGAACAGTGGGATGAAAGTAAGCCTTGAGAGTCACTCAGGGAGAGCGGAGTGACTCCTTTTAAGGTCCCTTAGTGGCTTGAATATGAAGTGCCCCCCTATAGACTCATGTATTTGAACAACTGATCTTCAGTTCGAGGATGTTATAGATCCTTTAAGATGAGCTGGAGGAAGTATATTTCTAGGGACAGGCTTTGAGAATTGACAGCCTTGTCCCACTTCCCATATGCTCTCTTGGCTTCCTGTGTGGAGACATGTAACGGTTCAGCTTCTTGCTCCAGCCGCCTGTTGCCATGTCTTCCTTGATACTATGAACTCTGGAGTCATAAGCCAAAAGAAACACTTCGTTCTATAAGTTGTTTTTGGTCACAGCAGCAGAAACGTAACAAGACGCTTGGAGAGAGTAAGGGAAGGAAAGGCAATGGCCCTAAGAAACGGATCCAAGGTCAGCTGACACCACCCAATTAGACTTAGAGACATTATATTTTCTTGCAGTTCTGCCTGAAGCTGATGTTACAAAAAAAAAAAAAAGAAAAGAAAAGAAAAGAAAAGAAAAAGCATCCCATCGGCTTTGATGGATAAGGGGACTCTGGGAAACAATGAACCTGGTTATCTGGAAATGAGGCAATCCTGTCTACAGCCCTTCTCCACTTTGGGTCTGTTTCCTGGAAATGCTTTGTCTCAGGAAGGGGTGGCAACTAGGGGAACTCTTGGCTCTTGGAGAAAACTGTAAGTGGATTAAGACAGAAGAAGATATGGCTGGATCTGTGAGGGGCTGGCTTCACCGCAGTGAGAGGATCTGTGGCCTCTAGAGGATTCTTTATCCTTTCTATCACCGTGTGTACACCTTGATTCCATAGCTGCTATGCCATGGGTAGAGTCTAATTTTTTTCATTTATTTATTCAATGAATATTTATTGAGGACATGGTATGCCCATAAAGCAGAAAGGTAAATAAGGTTCTGTTCTCAAACAGACTTCAAAGTAACACATCACAAAACCCCTCATACATAGAAAGCTTTAAAGCCTAAAGTACAGTTGATACAAGAAAGGGCAGTCAGCTTTCGGAACAAGTATCTTCTTGACCCAGGAAAAACAGGAAGTCTTCATGGAGAAAACCGTTGTTCGAGTAGGCTGGTCTTAAACGGACTGAGACAGTGAAGGGCTGGGAAAGAATAGAGGCCCCAGATCTCTGAAATTACAAGGGATGTTGGGCTGGTTAATTTTTGTCAACTTGACATAAGCTAGAGTCATCTGGAAAGAGAGACGTTTGAGAAAATACATCAATTGAGAAAGTACTTACATCATATTGGCCTATAGAAAAGTCTGTAGAGCACTGTCTTGATAAATGACTGATGGGGGAGGGCCCAGTGCATTGTGGGTGGCACCACTCCTGGGCCAGAGATCCTGAGTACAAGAGAGTCATGGAGAGCAAGCCAATAAGTAGCACTTTTGTGGTCTCTGCTTCAACTCCTGCCTCCAGTTTTCTGCTTGAGTTCCTTCCCTGACTTACCTCAGTGATGAATTGTGGTAGGGAAATGGAAGCCAAATAAACCCTTTCCTCCCCAAATTTGCTTCTGTCAGTGTTTTGTCGCAGCCATGAAAACAAACGAGGACAGATGTCTAAGGTCACTCACGTTGATAGCATCCTTTGTCTGATTGCTCACCATGGCCCATCACACTTACTTGAATTCAGTGATAGGTCAGTGACTATTTCCCAAAGAAGGCTCTTTAACCTTCAGTAAAATTATCGGTGCCTCGTTCTTTTTCAGCACATAAAGTGGACTTTATAGGAATTAAGGAGATACATATAATATCTAAAGGGTCTCAGTCAATATTTGTGTCACTTTCATTAACAATGAAGACGCAGTAAGAGAAAGATGAAAAGAAAAGAAAAAAAAGTCCCAAGGGCTTTGATGGATAAGGGGACTCTGGGAAACAATGAACCTGGTTATCTGGAAATGGGTCAGTCCTGTCTACAGCCCTTCTCCACTTTGGGTCTGTTTCCTGGAAATGCTTTGTCTCAGGAAGGGGTGGCGGTGAGGGGAGCTCTTGGCTCTTGGGAAAAACTGTAAATGGATTAAGACAGAAGATGTGTAGCAACCAGGAAGTCACCAAAGAATAAGAGTCTATGGGACTTGTGTGTAGAGAGAGCAACACTGGAGTAAGGTAATCTGGGATTCAGAGGTGGTAGCTGAAGAAAAATGAGAAAAACAAAGTTCGTCATTACAGCGACGTGTCAGAGGGACTGTCTTTCCCCACATCCCTGTGATATTGGACACAGGGTGGCATCTAAATGCCAGGGAAAATCTGAACTTTCTATCTCCCTGGTCCTCCAGAATCTGAACATGAAAGCATAGGGGTAATTTTTTAAAATTATTTTTCAAAATAAACTGATATTCAAATAGAAAAGTTCTAGCCTGTAGCTGGAGTCTACACCAGCCATCATTAAAAGCTCTTCAGAGGAGTCACTATTACCATAAGCACTTAAATTATTTCTCAGCTTGAGTCTCACCAGGCACAGCCAACAGGAAGTTGAAGTGAATTCATATCTGGCAAACCTTCACAGAGAGTTGGTCAGGTGTGTGTGTGTGTGTGTGTGTGTGTGTGTGTGTTGGAGGCAGGAGGACAGAATGACTTAATAAAGGAAATTGTACACACAATATATGAACTATTGGAAAACTATTCTCAAATTTTCTTGGGACTCTAAACTCACTTCTATTAACTGGATAGTGATTTTTATCTTCATAAAAAGTAGCCAGATTATATTTAATGAGCCCTACAATTGTAGTGTGGATGCAATTAGGTTTGTGAGTATTGCCAAAATCACAATCATAGTAGTCATCAATTAGTTCTTGAAACTGCAGGATGGATTTTGAAATTTCTTAGACATTAAAATCATTAGCCTTTCTCATGCCCCACCTCCAATAGCATTAATTAATGACATAATTAAACTACATGTACATAAGAACTTAAAATGTAAAGACAAATAACTGCCATATCCAACCTTACTCCTCCTACACTCTGATCCCTAAGAAACAGTATGAATTGATATAACAAGGCCTGTTTTCCTCACACATTTAAAAACAGAAAAAAGAAGCTGTGAACACATTAAGATACACTTGACCCAAGTATTGGAAAGGTGGTGGCAGGAGAACCAGATGTTCAAGATCATTCTGGACTACATAGTTTTAGGCTAGCCTGGGCTACAATGACACACTGCCTTTACAAGGTAAGAGAAAAAAATGGGAAGAAGAGAGAGATTCAGATCAACAGTGTTTTTAACTTAGCCTTATGTGCTGTATTTCAAGCCCCCCCACATAGACAGGAGGCTTAAAAGTCATTTTACACACACACACACACACACACACACACACACCACAAAACTTACCCACTGGATGATCACAAAGCAAATTCTTTTAATCATAAGACTGCAGAATTGAACTTCTTGGGAGACATCCCATATCTTCACAGGGAAATTTAATTACTATGTTGTTCCATGAAACTCACCCTCTACTCTGATGTGAAGGCTTTGAATAAACCATACAAACACAATCTCTAAACTTTCTACTAAACACCCTCCCCCGACAGACACACACACACACACACACACACACACACACACACACACACACCGTGGCTCAGAAGTGGATGTGGTAATGTCCAACACCACATCCCATCACAGCCATCCTTCTTGCAAAGGTCTAGTTCTCTCACCTGAATAAACTAGCCTCTGATATACATCACCCCATGAGATCAGAATTTTCCCCCTTGCATAATGCCTAATGTGGAAACATGGGAACCTTGTGTTTCTCTAAATAGCCAGAGTTATAATTATTTCAACATATGAGTTGAAACTATTTCAAAATATAAATATTTCAATGTTTGAGTATTGTTGAGTAAAAATTAAAGCACTGATTTCAAATTGTGAATTGTTCACGTTGGAGAAATCACTCAGGGCAGGGGTCTTGACAATTGTTCTCCGAGATGAGCATGGCAACTCTTTTCCCTGGTGATTACGTTTTCTCCTACAATCTATACTTCCCTTGATGTACACATAGGATTAAAAGAAGTTTTAGAAAAACATCGAAGTTACACAGGAGACTAAAGAATTAAAGGAAGCTGGTTGTTCTGAACGTATCTTTGTCTTTTATAAGTGTTAACAGATTGGAACTGTGGGTTTGTAGTTTTTGGCAAGCATGTTTATTTTGTACTGACAGAAATATTTGGCTTGGCAAAATGTGTTTTGGTCAGGTAGCCCCATGACCCAGGCCGTATATCACTGGGGTAATGTCAGGACTGTTCAGCAAGTCTAAGGGAACACGATCCACCAGAATATGCAGTGAGGAGCAGTCCTTAAATGAGCTGGTGGCCAAATACAGATGGTGACTTCAAACTCTGTGCAGATCTGAAATTACAGAGCGGCTCAGGCCTCGTCCTGCTCGCACAGCAAATTCTAGACACAGTCACCTTGAAAAGTGGGAAGAAGTCACTGTGGGTCTATGCTGACTCCTCATCTGCCACGCTTGCTCTGTGGCCGTTCTTTGTTAAAGGAAATAGTACGGTCCAGTGAACCTGGCTATGTGGCAGTCGTGAAAGAGAGGAAGTCTGAAGAGGGAAGATGTGGATGATAGAGCCCTAGTCCTATTGGAGATGAACACTGGTTTTCTTCCATGGATTTCACAACAAAGTCCTCACATTGTTCCTTCAATCTGCCTATCACAGAGACTGTCTACCTACATGAAAACAACACACACACACACACACACACACACACACACACACACACACACACCTCTTCCTATGGCACGGACTGGGAGCCAGGCCAGCCAGATGGAACATTTTAGGAGGCCCACATGATGCCCTACAGGCTGAAACTGGAGCGTCACTACTATGGCACAACACAGTGGCTTTACATAAATCTATTCCTTGCTGGGACTTGAACATCCAACCTCGAGTCCTGTTTCCTCGCAGACTCAGACTTCCACACTGTGTGCGGCATGTACAGACAGCTGGCAATCGCTGCACACCTCACTGCAACAGACATTAGCAGGATTAAATATGACAGCATTGAAGACATTGCCCCATTTCCTTGCATGGTCCTGCATGTTTTCCTTGTGCGTGAAACATGCTTGGCCCTTTGAATATATGCTGGTGCTATTGGAGATAAACTCCTGACCTAATTTTCCAGATTTCTTGGCTTGTAAAACCCTCTCACCAGATGTGTTGCCCCGTTTCAAAGGCACCGTTTTTTTTTTTTTTTTTAAAGCAGTCTAGTGTGTTAGCCAACATCATGGCAGTTTTGTGTTTTCAGTTTATGAATCTCTCTATTCCATGCCGATGGCCCTCGGTATTAAAACACAAAAGAATAAGGGTTCACCATCATCCCCACTGAGTCCTGAACCCCCTTCGTGTGTTTAAGGGTTGTGAGGCGGGATGGCACTCTGATGAACACATGAATTCCAGAGAAAGATTGTAAGCTGCATGCAAACCCAGGTGGTGTTTCAGTCCTTGGTTCTGGCGTGTGGGCATGAGGAGGGATGCTGCAGGCCTGACTGCTTATTGTCTCACCGGGAAAACATTCCCACTCCGAAATGTCTGCTCTTTTCAGTGTCACGTGATTCCTGCAGCTGATACAGTCCTTCTGTAACTTGGCTCTTTTACATGCAAAATATTTTAAATCAGATACCCAACAGTTACCTTAATTCCATTCTCAAAGTTAAAATTAACAAAACACTTGTTTCCTTTATCAGGACAGGGAGGGGCTCCCCATGGAGCTAATCTGATGCAAATGTTTAATCTCAGTTTGATACTTAGCTCCTTGCCTTTATTGTTCAACAATTTTTCTTTCTGATTAGTTGATGTTCCCAGAGTCTAGGCAGTTTTATATGTGAGAAAAAAAGATGAAAGTGTTCCTAAAATATCATCCTAGAAAGAAAAGCAATACCTATATAAGCTAAAACACTGATTTAGCCATCTAATTCCTCAGTCATTTAGAATGGAGACCTTTCACATGCATACATATTTGAATTACTCCAGGACGGTGCTCATGTCTTGGACTGTGCTCTTGGGTAGAAGGACCAACTCTAGCTTTTCCTGCAGAAATTAAAGAAAGGGAGGAGGAAATTCCAGGAGCTAAGATGCATTAGTGATTTCCTCCTGCCCAGGGACTCTGAATCTCTTTCATTCTGGGGAGGTTTGTCCCACAACAGGCACTGTGAGAACAACAGGTCTGATCCATTCTGATGCACACTCACCCGGAAGATGTGCATTGTGGAGAACTATTTGAAATGCAGGCTTGGAGTTACCTCCAAGAAGTCAGACTTCTGGAGCTGATGCGTTTACTACATAAATAAGTCATATCATAATCCAGTCTCTACACCCTTCCCCAGAATTTCTGATTTCTTTTTTGCTTGTTTCTTTCCCAGAATTCCTTTGCCAATTTGGCCTACTCCTTCTGCACCACCCAACTCACCGGGCAACACTCGGGTTACTTCATTACACAATGGTAGGGGGTACCCCCACTTTGTGTGTGTCGAACACCTTCTGAGCACATCCAAAGGTAAGCAGTGTCCCTGGAGTGGGGGGTGGGGGATGGGAGGTAGGTGGAGGGGGTGGGGGACCACATGGCAGCTCAAAAACAAACAAACAAACAAAAAACAACCTTTTCTTTTTTACTTGCCAAAATCGCTACTAGCTGAAATTTGGTGTGGGTGCTAGACTTCTACAGACAGCAGTGTTGGGAAGTAATAAATACATCACAGAGTGGGGAACACTTTTTAGGCCAAGGTGAGGAGAGGGAAGGAGTTTTATTTTCATCACCCAAATAACCCCAAACCATAATCGTATTAAAAAAAAATTCTTTGCAAGTAATCCAACCTCTTTCCTAATCCTTAGCTTCAAAATGATGAAATGGTGGGTATTTTTATTGCCTTTACACATAGTTTAAGGAGAAGGGAGGGAAGATAAGCTAAGATCCTACGGACGATTTGGGGCTATGGCAAAGCCCCTCACTGAAAACCTGAAAGCCATGGAGTCACCTCAGCCCCACCCCCACCCCATGATACTTCACATTATATATTCATCCTCTCAGACTGAGAGCAATGGAGAAATTTGGCTCTCAGACGGTCGTATAGAAACACATTGCTCTTATCTGTCCAGTGTCAGGCGATTGTTTACTCTATTGATTTGAAAATCTTCTTCCCACCCAAGGTCTTGCTTATATTGCCAATTAGCTTGTTCCTAATGTCCCGCCGCCGACATTAAGATCCCTGATTAGGGAATTTATAAGTGCAATCTCGTCTTTCTTGATATGGGAAGTTTCCCAGTGTGGCATCACTCCTCTTGAAAGTGATTAGTAAACACATCTTTAGTGCATGAAAAATAAGTCCATTTACGCTTTCTAGCTGATTTATGAGAAGTAAAACAATTAATGTGTTCAATTATTCTTTAATCCTTCAAACCACCACTTTGTTGGGTATAAAATCAACTAATGTTGTATCTATAAATTTTGGTTATGTGGTACTAAAGCTATGTAAATTGGATATTTATCTATGGAAAAATTATAAATCAGTGCACTTGGAAACATATACTTGGAATCTTCTCCAGGACACTAGTTAGCTGTTCCTAGTCACCGTATAAAAGGCAGGAAAGGGAACTGGAAGGCCTGGCCAGGGACCTAAATACCCATGAACTTAAGGAACATTTCCATTTCTTTTCTTTCACTCTGAAAAGAATTCTGCTTACATTTAGGAAATAGCAGTATGCCGTGTTTTTTTACTGGGACCCTAGGCTCATTTCTTTGGTTTGTTATCTTGACTGGAAATGACACCAAGTGCTGTAGTCTCAGAGGCCGCCGCTTCAAATACATGACTGAAGGACCCACACAGGTAGATGCCGTTTAGAGAGGGAAAAGAACACACTTTTGAAATGGGGAATTCGAAAGCATCTAAAAACAGGCACTCAAGGCAAGGGAAGTGCCATCAGAAAGTCCGTCTGGAGCCGTGCTTCATCCCATTTTGACCCAGCATGCATCTGCTTTGAGCCCTCTGGTGGAACTCCACACGTGTTCCCAGGAAGGCCACTGTCACACTTTGTCTAATTACAGACAAGAGCAGACTAGCCATGGAGGAAGTGAGATAAAAGTGTGGGAAAGCCTAACTACCGAAATCTGCACACTTCAAACAAGGTCTCTCACCCCTTGATTCCTGAGCATCTAGGGGTTGTCTCCGGCTAGAGTGCGTTCCTGGCAGAGCTCTCTTTGCCTGCTGTGGGGAGGAGGCCCCAAGCATTGCTACACCCTGAGGACTGCTGATGTGGAGTCTCCAGCTCAGTCAGGATAGCGTATGAAGTTTCCTGTCAGAATGGCAGAAAGCCAGACCTAAGTCAGCAAGGCAGGGAAGGGCCTCTAATGTGCTTTGAGAGGTTTTTAAAAACACCCCTGTCACCAAGTACTTCCCGGAGAAGGTGCTTGAAAATTTCACTTTTATTATTATTTTTTTCCTGCCATAAAGGAAGTCCCAAGCAGACGCAGTAGCTTCTGGCTGCACAATCTACTCAAGGAATGCATCACTGGTGACCATCACTTGTAGAGACTGAGCAACGGCGTGCCACATCCTTCTAGGAGGAGGAGGGTTGGAACAAAAGCTAAGACTGTTTTGGTGGCAGATAGTAGATGCAGATGAATATTGGATGCCCGAGAAATGGTATTCATCCCAGATCTAAGACTAAATAAAAAGATTGGGTCCTGGACAGCTCAGGCCAGGGTAAGAGAAAAAAAATAAAAGGGTTTGTTTTCCTGGAGGAAAGAGAAGAGAGGGACCATTTTGAGAAGTGCAGGTGGCAAGGTGAGGTGGGTGATATCTAGCACAAACGTTGCTTACCCACAGTCTCACAGACAATGCCCGGCCTTCAGTTAGAAAGGGATCTGCTGTGGATGTAACCATCTATAACTCACTTCCGATAGTCAAAGCAAAGAGCACTCACAGAAGTCTGGATAGCATGGCTTGCAGGCTCTCTCCTTTGGGAAAAGGGAATCTGCCTTAAGTCTATCTTCCTGGTCAACAGAGTTGTGGCTCGCTGTTTTAGGTGGCTAGTATGTTTCAGCCGATTACCGGCCACAACCGGAGACTTCATTACGAAAATTATGTCCTTGTTGTCAATAGGACCTAGGAAGGCAATAACACTGGGATGAAAGTGGGTCCTGCTGTCACTCTGTGGTCACAGGCAAGCCACTTTACATCCTGCTGCCCTCAGGTCATCTGCACACACAAGGGGAAGGGACAGGGTCTCCACCACTCAGCACATGTGATCCTACTGCTAGTGGGCATAAAAAATGCCAAAGTAAAGAAAAGTCAGCCTGATGATGAGACACCATGGGAAGGAATGGTTTTCACAAGTCTTCTTGCCCCAGGAAGGTAGAGGAAGATATTACAGGTAATTGGGTCAGGCTTCAGCAACCTTAAGTGTTACATCCGGCCATTAGTACAGTCTATGGGTTTAATGATGATCCCAAAACAAGCATGAAAGAACTGAACGTGTATTGAGTTCTAGAAGTTCCCCCTGGAAAGGGATCCCGGAAGAAGGTAAAATAAATGATTCCTGTCCACTGGGCTGATTAAAGAACAGCGATTGTATTGTCAGTCTGCCAAGACTCAAACACACCAACAGAATTCAGAATTAGAGATGTTTGTAAGCCTCCTGATCCAGACAAATGGACACAAGACATCTGCCTGAAGGTGAAAAACTGTTTTACTAACTGTCTCATGCGGTAATTGACAGCAGCTGACAACGAAAATGACAGAGATGTAGGGTAAGAGGTCAGTCCTCTGCCAAGACCCTTAAGCTCCAGGCGTGACTTAAATGTTGCACACACACAAGAGTCAAGGCAGCTGAGCACGTGTGGATGTGAGTGTGAACCCGCTCACCCGGGGTCAGAGTCCTTGTGGTGATGCTTTTGCTTGTGTCTCACTTTAAAGCCTGCCTCACGGGACCCAGTGTGTGTCAGGATGCACGCAACACCCCGCTTTCGTTAGTTTATAGTTTGTGACTAGAAAACTGTTGCACCAGGAATATAAGCACCAGAATTCTTTTGAAAGGAAGGGTGTAAAGAATAGAGTGTAAGGACTGAAGTGATAGAGTTCTTACCCTCTATGTGTAGAGCTCTGACTCTAATGGCAAAAGGCAAAGGCAAAATAATAATAATAATAATAATAATAATAATAATAATAAAAACGTAGAGGCAAACTAAGTTCCTCATTATATCAAAATATTAATTAGCTGCCGAATAAAAGGAACTGGATCTCTAAGTTTTAATGTGAAAAGATGTGCTTTAAATGCACTAAGCCGTTTTTTAAAAAGAATTAAGCTGAGAGCATATATACTTTGATTCCATTTTCATTATAAAAACAAAAATATGCTTTGTGTATTCAGTGGGTAAGCGAATTCAAAAAAACGTACAGAAGAATAAGCACGAGGAATAAGTTTAATAAACGCAAGGTTTGGTTATTTCGTTGTTTCCTTAGTGGACTCCTTTACTATTTAAAATTTTAATGAATATGTATTTGTTAATTTCAGAAAAATAAATGTTTTGGTGAGAAGACTTGGTGGGTAAGAGCATGTACCGCTCTTTCAGAACCCAAGTTCAGCTCCCAGCACCCACGCGGTTGATTGCTCACAACCATCTATAACTCCAGTTCCAAGAGATCCAACGCCTCCTTGTAGCCATTGTGGACACCATGCATGCACAGGGTATACATACCTGCATACTCACACGTGCAGGTAAAATTTTAAAAATTAAATAAATATTAAAGATATAAATAAATATTAAATAAACTATTGTTTTTGTTTTTAAAAAGAAATCACGAAACAGCAACAATAAAGGGAGAAAACCAGGAAAGCAAATGAGAAGAGCTGAGAGGCATGACTCAAAAGTTTGCGTTTTCAACGAGTACAGCAAGGAGTAGGGATTTTATTGCTTCTGCTTAGTTGGGAGTATCTGCTTGGTTGGTCATTTGTTTTCTGAGACAGGGTCTCGCTGGCTAGGAAACTGCTACATAGAACAGGCTGGCCTTGAACTGGCAGCCGTCCTACCTCTGCTTTCTGGATGCTGGGATTACAGGCTTGCACCACCATCCTCAGTCCAGGCTTCGTCAACGTTACTGCAGTTACCTACTTCTTACCCAATCCTAGTCGATAAATTAAAACAGTGATACGCGCCAGGAAGACTGTGCGTTCAAAGTCAGTTCAAGATGCATGGCAAGTCCAAGACCATTCTGGCTACCTAATAAGGCCCAGCATCTCAAAAAAGGAAATTCTGTATGTGATCTGGGTATAATTTCTGCATTAATAGAAAGGAAAACAATACATTCTACTTTGCTCATTTTTGTTCTCTGCTTCTTCCTCCTCCTCTTCCCTCACCCTGGTATTTTTGAGAATGGGTTCCACACTACAGTCCACACTGGCTTGGAACTTGCTTGGGCGTTTAGGCTGGCCTCAAGTTTGTGGTGACCCTCCTTGCCTGCAGAGCATTGGAACTGCAAGCTTGCAAGCACCGGGCCTGGTTTCTGTCCCTTTCGTTACACAGTTTTTCCTTGCAATCAAAGATCGTGAATTCGTCATGAGTCTTTTGATTACAAGAGGCAGAAACCCAACTCACACTGGTGTATGCCAAAAAGGGAAGCCGGGTGGAAACTGTGATCATGGAAGTATGAAAACCAGGGACTTAAGGGTTTTTTTTTTTTGTTTTTTTTTTTTTTTTCTTAATCAGGATTGTCTTTCTTTTTCCACTTCTCAGCGCTGTTTTTCTCTCTATTGATTCTATTCTAAACAAGTCTGTCCCCTCAAGGTAGCAAAGATGGAAACCACCACCGCCTCGGTCTTTCATCACCTTAGGAGCTCGCAAACCTAAGAGAGCAGGGAATAATGAATGCCCTTCCTACCCAGCATTCCTCCATCCCCAGGAAATCATGATGGCCCTGAGGATGAGACTCTGACTGACAAGTCTCGCTTCTGTGACCCTCTTTTTTTTTTGGGGGGGGGGGTTCGAGACAGGGTTTCATCTGTGTAGCTTTGCGCCTTTCCTGGGACTCACTTGGTAGCCCAGGCTGGCCTCGAACTCACAGAGATCCGCCTGCCTCTGCCTCCCGAGTGCTGGGATTAAAGGCGTGCGCCACCACCGCCCGGCCTTCTGTGACCCTCTTTGCGGTGAAAGAAGCACTTGAAGTGACCAAGAAATATAAGGCGAGAGAAGGGAGAACCCGGATGAGAGCCACAGCTGCCGGGTGAAGGAAGGCAGCTGGAGCCGGAGCATGGGATTGCGCCGTCTTGTACTGCACTCAAAGACCGGGCGAGTTCTAATTTTTTTTTAAGGTTTTCCTGTCTTGTGTTTTTATAATTTCTTTTCAGATTCCTCTCTGGGTTGTGAGCCTCAGCTGCCTGTGTCATTATTCCGCTGAGTACCGAGCTGTGACCAAAAGCACGCTCCTTCCTTGGGTTCGTCCAATGGACCTGTCGCTTGTTTCTCAGTGATTTATCACTCGAAAGGAAATTTGGGGGAAATGGAAATCTCTGGCTTTTTAAAATACCATATTTGATTATGTGGAAAGAAAGTGCACTGTTTCAGATAGAGTTTTTTTAAACTCTGGAGCTGGTGAGTTATTTCATAAAAATAACTTATGTTTCTCTTCCTGAGCCAGCAGCCCTTGGAACAGCAGGTGTTCCGGATACTCGAGATGACAACCAGCTTTATAACTAACTCAAGGAAGAGCAGAGGACACTCGGGTCCTCTGCCAAGAGTGGGAGCCAAACAGAAACTTTCCAAGGCCGGCTTTTCTGTAACCATCCCAAAACAGGGGAAGCCAGAGGATCAGTCAAACAGTGAGTGCACGGTCTGGTCACTTTGAAAGCATGACGTGTTCGTTTGCTAAGAGCAAGCGTTTACTCAGATCTTTTCAAGGGAAAAGATTTTCCTTCAGCCAACTGTTGGGGATGTAATAGTTTTTCTGCGTCCAATTCCCACCAAATTCCATTAGCATGTTTCGTAGTCTACCAGAGTGAGGCTATTGTCATGATGTTCGAGCCCGCCACAGGGTGCTTAGTCTAATGACTGCAAAGACTTCTTTTCTGGTTGTTTGTTTTGGAGGCAGATGGAGAAAGAGGAAGACAGAGATTGGTGATAGCTGTAGAATAGTATATATCTCCATGCACACCCTTCAGTTTGAGAAAGCACAATACATCTGAAGGTCAGTATATATTCTGCAACCCTCAGTCACCAGGCACCAGGAAGGAACAGTTTCAGTTTGCTCTACTTTTAAGACTCCCAGTTCCCCTGCTGAAGCACTCGCAGAACACATCAGTAATTTGCTGATGACATTTATTGATGCCCTTTTCTACCAGGCATCGTTGTGTTTTTTTTTCAATGGAGGTAGCAGTCACATCCATCTGTTACTCTCCATGTAAGCTTGAAACAGGCTGACCACTCGTGTTCCCCCGTGACAGCGCTGCTGTCCACTGTGACAGGGTGGTTCGGGATGGATGTTTAGAGAGAGATGGCTTTACGTGTTTCCTAGGAACACAGCTGTCCAGCAGGCCAATAAAATATATGACTTTAGGGGTTTTAGTAGCTGTGTGTAAAAACAAATAAGAGCTTGAATGTTTTATTTAAACATATATATATATATATATACAAATATATATGTATATAAGTACATATATATGTGTGAACTAGTGATGATATTGTCTACATTCTTTCCCACACCAGGACTTTGGACTCCAGTACGTGTATTATGTTTGTAGCACAGCTCAGTGTAGACTTTCAAGTGCTCCGTAGCTATGTAGGCAGGAGGTATGGTAAAGAACACGAGGCCTTCAGAAGCACCCTGTGGGTATACTGAACATTTCCACTGTGGACCTGCACCCTGTGGGTATACTGAACATTTCCACTGTGGACCTGCACGGCTTCTACATAATACTTCTGAGTAGTTCTGGGTGCTGAGAACTTATCATTGATTCCATTTTTAAAAATCCTGTTCCCTCCCATCTGTACCATAACTTCAAACTCTTTCCTCCTAGTCTATAGAGTTATAAAAGCCAGTTCCAAGGCGTGGTAGATTTTTTAGCAGGTGGGGAAATCTAGCAGAAAAGCACTTTAGATTTCTAGGTCAGGACTCTGATTTTAGATAATACAATTTCAAAGTGTCTACCTGATTATTGATGCTTCTCAAAGACTTGGTCTTGCCTTCATAATTTTCTGCTACTCAGCTTGCTCCTAGACCTGCATTCTGGTTGCAGTGCTATCTAGTCTAGTGGCACACACTTACAGCATTGCTTGCCCTTTCTGTAGACTCTTGATAGCCTAGATTGTCCATTCAGAAGCCTTGCACATCCTTTACTTGGACACATCTCCACTCATGTTTACCAGCTCTATGAGTAGTGGTGTAGACACTGATTGTGAATTTTAGACATATGTAGGCCAGTCCAAGACCCTCCTAAATCACTGGGCCATTTGAGAGTGACTCTGAATGCTGTTTTGTCTTGTGAGAGGGTGGTGGGTGAATGCTCAGCAAATCAAGCTGCTTCCTCCAAGTGGACTGAGCCTCTATTCATCATTCACACTGTTCATTCACGATGTTCATTCACACTGTTCACTTCTCATTCTGAAAAGCCCAGAAGCATTGCTGAGCATCCAGGTCCTCTCTTCATTTTCCTCAGTTACCTTCTGGCTGCCTGTACAGTGCTTGGGGCCACGGGAATATACTTTTTAGTCACTGTGCCTGAGCAACCTATTATTCTGTTTTATTCACCTTCGTGTTTTCTGAATGATTAGCATGTACTGTGCACCGGGTGCATTGCAGGAGCCCAGAAATATTTGCTGAATAAACACATAACAAAGTATTTTATATTTTCCCACAGATCATGTTTTTTCCATTTATATCACATTAATGGAAAACATATCAAAATCGTATTACATTCTGCCCTAGAGTTTAGAATGCTGATGATGCTTCTCTCATTAAAGACACTTCACTGAAAATTCTTCTTTTTCGTCTGTTCCTGAATGGCTCAACATTGGAACTCTGAGGAGAGTGCTAAATGCTGTTTACAAACCAAAGCTAAATATCAAATGAGAAGGTCTAAATTTTTTAAAGTCTTGAACTGCCAGAGGGCCAACGGCAACATTTAAACACCAGCCAGAAAGGTTTTCGAAACAAAACAATACTGCACATAATTTAAACGGCTGTACTGAAAGGGTTGTGGATGGCTATATCCACGCCACAGATTAGATTAGTCCAAGGTATAGCTGCACAGGGTGGTAGACAGCATTCTGTTTTGTAGTCACTACAGCCAGGAAGCTGAGGCAAGAACATCAGACGTTTGAGGCCCAAGCTGGGCGATCTAGTGAGAGCCTGACTCAAAATAACCAACCAACCA
This sequence comes from Peromyscus eremicus, assembly GCF_949786415.1. Classification (NCBI taxonomy): domain Eukaryota; kingdom Metazoa; phylum Chordata; class Mammalia; order Rodentia; family Cricetidae; genus Peromyscus; species Peromyscus eremicus. The sequence goes on from NC_081435.1 coordinate 40,915,242, forward strand.
AGAAAAATCCAAGGTGGACTGTAAGAGGGTTTAAGAAATAATTCTGAGGCCAGAGAGGTGCCTTGGCAGCATACACTGCGCAGGCAGAGGACCTAGGTCAGTGGCCAGCACCCACCCGGGGCGGGGTGGCTCACAAGAGACTGCGACTCCAGTTCCTGTTAGGGCATCTGACACCCACTTCTGGACATGGCAGGACCTGAAGACACACACACACACACACACACTCAAACACACACACACTCATACACACACATACTCACACACACTCATACACACACACTCACACACTCATACACACACACTCACACACTCATACACACACTCACACACACTCATACACACACACACACAGGGAGAGACAGAAACAGAGACAGAGACAGAGAGACAGAGAGAATTAAAAAATAATAAAAATAAATCTTAAAAAAGAAACAGAAAAAAAACTGATTCTATTTAATGATGCCACAATGCAAACAAGAGAACAGAGACCTGCAGCCAGCTTGGCTTCTGGAACTGACATCTGTATTACCAGTAGATTCACCCAGAAGCCAAAGGCTTGATGGTTATTTCCCAAACAAACATTTTAAATGATCTAAATATGGACTTTTTTCAATTATTACAGAATGTTAAGTTATTTAAATCTCATAATCTTTTGAAGTAAAGTCTATGAACATCCTATTTTGTAGTCAAGGAGACTAAGGTTTGGTCACATTAAATAATATTGAAGACAATGAAAACCAAGGCCGAGGTTTGAATTCAGAAAATGTGACACTTAGGTTAGTGAGTTTAACCTCTAAACTATAGGGCTCTCCTGGACTTTGAATTTTGTGGCATACACCTATTTCTCTGTTCCCAAAAGTTACCTTTAAAAAAATCCCTCATCAGGCCTGGCAGTGGTGGTGCACGCCTTTAATTCCAGCACTCGGGAGGCAGAGGCAGGTAAATCTCTGTGAGTTCGAGGTCAGCCTGATCTACAGAGTGAGATCTAGGACAGGCACCAAAGCTACACAGAGAAACCCTGTCTCGAAAAACCAAAAACCAAACAGACAAAAAAAATTCCTCATCATTTATAAGGAAACCCTTTTTAAAAATCTGCCGTCACCTGTTTTAATATGGATTTAGCATTCCCTGGCTTTCTTCTAAAGTGTACTATCTGTCCTCGGGCCAGGGACTTGGGTACTAAAAGCTATAAAAGAAAACCATTAGATAGTGATGCCTAAAAGATTGAATGCCTTACTTTGCTTCAGAACCAGCCTTTCTTTCCCAGAACTGTTTGGAAATTGGATTTCTTCTGGTTTGGAGTGATGAGGATTAAAATTCCACATTCTCTGCACTGATCTCTATCTGCTGCTGCTTAGGAGTAACCAATTCTGATGCCTTTGCGTGGCTCACTCAGGGGGGAGATTGCTTCTATTAACCCACAAAAGCTGCTTAAGGATAAGACAGAGACCAAAGTCAGTTATAGTTTTAATCCCCTTAAGATCTAAATCCTGCCCCCCCTTCATTTCATCAACACCTGCATCATCTGTAAGCCTCCTGATGATGTTCAAATACACCTACTTATCCTGAAGGTATTACAGGTGGGGCAAATGACTCATGAAGAAAGCAAATCTTAGGGGGTGGGTGTATATTACAATACTGTGCAAAGTGAAAATTACAAGCTAACATAAAACATTATCCAAATGAGAAAAAAAAACCCTGTGTAGTTGCTGATGGCATGGCGCATATGCAGCTGGGTACACAGTTACCAGCAGAATGCTTGTCAGAGATTTCAGTCTGCCACCACCACCCACGTGAAAGCGCCACGAACGACTTGTACTCCTTTTCTCATGAATCTACCCCATTCAGATGACCTGCATTCCTTTAAAAAGGAGAAAAATAATCAAATTAATTTCAAGTTCTAAAACTTCCCCTTAGAGGAATCCCTAGTGTCTAAACAAAGGCTTCCCAATAGTACCCGGTTTTTACCGAATAAGAATTTCCTAAGATGTCCGGGGCCCAAGTTTTCCATCTCAAGTGAACTTCCTCACTTTTATTTCCCCGACTCACACAAATGGAAATCCCCAGTCAGGGTCAGATTGCCCCAGATAAGGTTTGCTTTTATATACATTGGCCTGTAATCGGCAGGGACTCATCATCCCAAAAGAAAAAAACCTAGGTGTTGCCTCTAAAGATACATCTATCCCGCTTACCATTTTCCCTCCCTCCCTTCCTCTTAGCCCACCTCCCTCTCTGTCTTCCCTCTCCTTCTTTCTTTCCCTCGCCTTATCTTCTCTTCTTCTTTCTGTGGCTCTTTTGATCTGTGAGGTCTACAAGGATGAAAACTTCGACCCCGGGCCTGCATCTTGAAAAACATTTATCTATCCTATTGGTCCAAGATGTGAAGTAGTGTGACCCTCCTGGGAAAGTACTAATCTGGAAGCTGGTGGAAAATAGTATTAATCAATCCCATGGTGTATCAAGCATCTGTTTGGTATTTAATAATTATTATGTTATTACATACAAGTCATGTTAGAACAGGTATAGTATAAGTGGATAGCAGTTAAATCCAAATATTATGATGTAGGAGGGTTATTTGTTGCACCAATAAAAAAATTGAGAAAACAATAACTAATAAATTTGTACAATTTGAAGAATTTTTAAAATTCATGTTATATTGTTGTAGAATGTTAGCATTACTTGTAAATTTTGCTTAGAACGAACTATTTTATAGTAAAATGGTTATCAGTTCACATCAGTAACTAAAATAGAAAAGGAATCAGTTGACTCAAAGGGGAAAAAGGATTGTGTCAGAGGTAAAAATCAGACATGTAGAATTAATTTTATTCAGATCTTTGCAATAAGAAGGTCCCTAATCTTGAATATCAGTGTTTCTGTGTAACTTGAATGTTTACATACAGAAAAGGTAAGTTATGGGTGGGACAATTTACATTTGGGATAATTCTGTAACAAGAGGACGCTTAGAAGGTTTAGCTGAAGAGAAAAAGTTTATCTCTGTCTTGAAAGACCCAGAGAGACAAATCTTTGTTTTAAATCTCAGCTAATCATTCTTGGGATAAGAATGGGAAGTGGAAAAGTCTATGTCTGAACTTGTCAGGACATTCTGGCAAAAAAGAAAAGTCTGTGTTTCTCCTTTTTTACAGGTAAGTAAAGAGCTATCCATGGCAATAGCAGGAGTCATGAGTAAAGAGTGGGCTGAGGTTTCCGGCTAAGTTGTGTGGGCAAAGGTGGGACCCAAAGGTGGGAAAAACAGGGACTTCCCAGCCTCTGATATTTCTAGGACACGGCTGTCATAGTTTTTGCCACTGTCAGGGTCAATCTTGGAAGGCATCAAACAGATAAATGTGTCCAAGGAGAATCTTTCATTTAGAGCTAAGGGTGAGTTACCCTGAGAATCTTTTATTTTTGTAGAGGAATAAGCAACCTGTTAAAGACAACCAATGATAGTGGGGGGGGGGCTTGAAAAAAAGAGAGATGCCAACTGGGCCTCATGTAGCTCCAAAATACGACAAATTAATTTCAATCTCTTGTGGATATCCTTTTTGCCTCAAACTGCCTTTAATCCATCTAATTTAATTTTGCACAGTTTAATTGCCTCCATTGAAATATATTACTAAAAAAATACCTTTTATGATTGGACAAAACAAAGTAATAATGAAAGACCCCCTGCTGGCAGTCTTCCCTCAGGAGAGACCCTTGCCCAAGGAACACACTGAAACCACGAATCAGATGCAAACAGCAAGAGGCTTTATTCCGGAACACGGGTACCCGGGGCGACACAGTCTCTCAAGAAGCTCAAGGGACTGGCGCGCCCACGGGCTGGAGCAGAGGGTTTTTATAGGGTCGGGCACGGGTACAGAAACAAGAAGCCTGGTTACAGGGTTTTGATTGGATAATGCAAATGAGGCCAGTTCTGATTGGATGATTCATATGAGGCCAGGTTCAAACCCAGGTCAGCTCGTGGATTCTCCCCAAGCTCGCCCACGCTTAGCTTCTGTCTAGGGTACAGGGTGTTTTCCCGACCTTTTTCTGACCTTTTAGTTCCTCGCTCTGGGGCCAGGTGGCTAACTGAGCTCCTCAGTACCTCTCAGGCTTTATTCAAAAACAGCCGAGCTAAGCTATGTTAGGCGGGGAGGCTGGGGGTCTTTCAATATGACTAATTGTAGTCCTAGGATAATCCAAGGGAATCAGATTAACAGTCTATAAAACGTCCACATCAAATCTTTTTATCAATGATTTTCTATTATAATGCAGCCAAGCTGCCAGATTTGGGTTTCATCTGTCCTTCCTCAGTGTGTGGTTACTGCTAATAGTCAACTTGATGTGGTGCTCTAACTCACATTAAAGACAAGCCTCCAGGCACACCTGTGAGGGGTTATGTTGATTAGGTTAATTGAGGTAGGAGGACACTCACTACAAGCAAGTGACACCATTTTCTGGGCTTAGGTTCCCAAACGTATAAAAAGGGGCTAGCTAACAGAGCATCTTCAGTCATCACCGGTGAGCAGCTGCTTCAAGAGCCTGCTATCTTGACTTCCTTTTGAATTGTGTGCCACAATCAATCCCCCTTCCTTAAGTTCGTTTTCTCAGGGTGTTTTATCGCAGCTGCAGGGAAGAAGTGAAGAAAATTGGTAGTGGGGCCATTGATGTCATCAACTTGACCATGCGGTTCTTACTTAAGCGTTTGGAGCTGGTTTATAGGAGGAATGTGGAAGAGTTTGGAGCACTGGGCTAGAAGAGCCCTTGAATGCTGCAAGCAGAGCCTGATGGGCCATTCTGACAGGAGCGTGGAAGATGAGGGATACACAGATAATGGAGGCCTATCTCATGAGATATCAGAGGTAAAGAACTAGAAGAGGTGGGGAGCAGATGAAGTCCTCAGTGAATGTGTGTAGTTGAGATGAGCACAACCCTGTCAAAGACCCTGACTCTTCAGACAGATGGAAACACCAAAGCCTTCCCTGGGTGAGACTCAAAGGGATGCAAAGTTCTCCTCTGGTCCAAGTAGGAGTATTGACAAGCAATTGAGTATGTAGAAACTATGGACCACAGCTTCCTCCTCCCAGATCTTTATAGCCTGAAACTGGTCCCCACAGAGACATCTCCCCACTGAGACTAGCTGGGCCCTCCTCCTTGTGCTGGACATAATAAGCTTGCTGCGTCTCCAAGATGTGTAGTAAGAAGTTCCCTCCACCAGAAGGATGGATGTATCTGTATGTCTGTCATTTCTTCAACATCAAGTCATTTCTTCATCCCTGAGTCGACCCAGTCAATTTCCCAAGACCATGCTGTGTAGCATACAGGAGGGAGAAGGGCCATCTTTAGGATATTTTGGCCAAGAATCTGGTTCCATTCTGCCATATCCTGATAAGTCGAGTTCAGTTGAATTTACATGTAAGGGACTAATTTGTCTGGAAGAGGAAATTGCTGAGAAAGCATCTGAAATAGTTAAAGAGATTAGCACCACCAAAGAGAAACATTCTGTGCTGGACTTGAACAATTGGAAAACTGTCCTAAAAACAAAATTCAGCCCATTAGAGGCTCCATCTTATGAAGATCCAAATGCACTTGAGAGAAGAAAGCCTAAACTGTAGGGGTTCCCTGCTTCAAAAAGACAACTGCCCAGGGAAGTATTTTCCCGGGGTCAGCACAGCTGTGGTCCGATGAGGCCAAGTGACATCTGGCAGCAGAGTTTGGCAGCATTATCTACATGACCCTAGTTTTGCAGGCATGGAAGACGCAAGATTAATGGGGCCATGGAGGCCTGCTCCAGAATTTGAGAGAGCAGTTGAAGCCAGACAGTGTGCAACAGGGTTGGAATTCCTTACAAAGATGCCCTGAGAACCTATTGTTTAAAACCGAAGGTGAAGTCTAAATTGCAGTGGGGACCCTAGGATATTAGAGATTCCTGGACCATGGGGCAGCTCTGAGGTTAGCTGCAAGCACGGGATGGAACTTGCCAGAGAGAGAGGTTGCAGAGATTGAGGGGCGGGGTTTACCTGTTATTGGACAATTTCATCATGAGTCCCAAATGCCAGACGTGGAGCAGTAGGATTTGGTATTTTCACTGCTGGATTTTTTTGGTCTAGCTTTGGTCTTATCATTCCTCCCTGTGCTCCCGTCCTTCTCCTTTAGAATAATGTCATTTATTCTTTGACGTTGTAAATCGAAAGTATGTAGCGTCTTTTTTATTTTACATGAGCTCACAGTTAAGAGATTTGTCTTGAGTCCCAGAGGAGATATGGGCCTTCAGCTCTTAAACAGTGTTGGAACTGTTTGGCTAGGGGGATATTTGAAATCAGATTGAATACCTTCTTGCATTACGAGATGGACGTGAGGCTTTGGGGACAAGGAGTGAAAGGTGATGGTTTAAAGCGATGGATTTCATTGTCAAGTTGTCAAGGCATGGCTTTGTAATGGATAGTATTAGCTGTCAACTTGATAGGACTGGGAATTACCAAGGAGGAGTCACCAGACAGTATGAGGAATTATTTATAGCCTCTTGACTCGGTTACTGAGGTGAGAAGACCCAACCACAAGTGGCATCACCATTTGCTGGGCTTGGGTCTTGGGCTGTAAATGGTGATGGGCATTAAGGAGATAGGAAAGGGTTAGCATTTGCTGAGAAAGCAAAAGGACCTGATTTCAAATCCCCCCCCCCAGCCCTCATATAAAAAGGTAGGCATCAGCACATGTGCCTGCAGACCCGGTATTTGGGGGACAGAGACAGATAGATTTTGGAGCTTTCTGGTCACCAGCCTAGACAAAACAGTGAGCTTCAACTTCAGTGAAAAGGCCTTGTCTCACAAAATAATGGTAGAGGAAAAAGAGGAATGCATCCAGTGTGCTCCTTTGACCTTGGAATAGGAACTCATGGCCATACACACAGTGTAAGAGGAGTGGGATGGGGAGAGCTAACTGAGCACATTCATTATCACTTTCTGCTTCCTGATTGTGGACGTTATCACCCGCTGTCTCATTTCCTCTTCCTTGAATTTCCTGTCATGGTGGACTGTACCCTTGAACTGTGAGCCATTACAAACCCTTTCTCCATTAAATTGCTTGTATCAGGATATTTTATCACAGCAACAGGAAAAGAAACTAAGATACCCAGTTAGAACTTTATTCAAGGTACTAAGATGAAGCAAGCAAGCAGCTGAAACTTTAAAGTAAGAATTAGCAAATTGGAAAAAAAATTGAAAAGGAATGGAGAGAGAGAGAGAGAGAGAGAGAGAGAGAGAGAGAGAGAGAGAGAGAGAGAGAGATTAATCGCCATAAAGACAAGTAAGGTGATGGAATGGATGTCAAATCTTTTTCAGGCTTTGCTCAGACACACAAAGACATGGTGGTATATAAAAGTAAAAATAAAGGAAAAGAAGGTGTAAAGAAAAAATGAGCATGTTCTACAGCTTGGCACAAAACTATGTAACACCATTTCTGTCTGTAATCATTCCTTTCTCTGAGAAACTTTAAAAAAAGAATATTCAAGCATTGTATTTCTAAGCATTTGGTAAAATCACATTTTCCCCTACTTTTGGTTCGACAGCTACTTCAGAAATTAACATAACTATAGAATATATTTTTGAAGTTCTTCCTCACAGTTTACATTGACAGCATGTGCAGTGTGTTCAGAATTCCTTGCAGTGTTATTTACCATGTATTGTGGATGTACTGCAGGATTGTACCCTTTTATCCTCTTGGCATTTGGTAGAGCCGCATGCCTAGTGGCGTTCAGTGAGTTGTGAGCAGAAATGTCTGAGATTTGCCATTTAACTTTTAGCGTGAGATGCTGGAGATTGCTTTCTCCTGTTTGAGTAACCAAAGTCAAATGTGAAACAAAGACGCAGCTGATCTGAAATTGCAGTATAATGAGAACAAGAAATACATTCTTATTAAACTATGGAAATTCAGGGTGGTGATTTATATGGCTGTTCATTACCATAGCACTACCTAACCTATCTTGACTGATAGGCACACACATTTGCATAAGATGTATCATCAGATTCCTGATGTAAATAATTTAGGATCAAACATGCTGAGGGCCAAACTAATGAACCAAACTTGGCTCCAGAATAAAAAAAAGTAGCCCAATGCAACCAAATTATAGTTCCCAAGCAGAAATCAGAGAGACCAAATAGGCCTCTTTCTAATGAGCGAGACTCACTCACTCAAAGGGGGGGAGGGGGGGCTTTACTACAAAGCTAAATGTTTTATTAATAAAATCTGCACTTAAAAATAGAAAACACTTTTCTGTTTGATCACTAGCTGGATTGTGGTAGTTTTATCCAATCTTCACAGACCAATAAAGATATATTATGGAAATTGGGCGAAAGGATAGAGGAGGCAGATGTTTAATTGTAATAATTGAACGAGCAGTTACATGGCAGTTCTTTGGCAGATGATCTACAGTGCAACACACTTCTTCACTAATTATTTTCAGTAGCTAACTCTGAGTATAAAAATGTGCTCAGTGCCGGGGATCCAAATGTGAGAAACAGGAGCTCACTGTCATTGTGACGGGAGCTGACAATTATATGGTAGGGACAAGAAATGCACAAGAAGCAAAAATATCTGCGCACTGAGTGGAGTAGAACCAACGACATGGCAGGCATAGGTGGAGAATAAGTTAAGAGGGGTAAATGGTCTGTTGGCCGTGGCTTGCCAAGGCAATCTCGGTTCTACACACAGCAGTCAGTCAGCTTTATTAGGGAACCGGCTATCAGAGACTAGATGTTAATAATAAGCCGTTAGAAAGATGAAGCATCAGCTGGTTAGTTTTGGGGGGGTTGGGGGGCCAGAGTCACCATTATGCTGAGGAAGCTAGCATTCCTGCCATCCAATCTAAAATCTAGCAGCTGTTTGAACCGAACTACTTCATTACTGCCACACTTTGGTGTATCAATTTGTGGTTTGGATTTGGCAAGGGTTTGTATAGGAGAAGCAAAGCAACAAACCGGTCCCAACAAAAGCAAACACAGTCTATGTGGGAAAGTGTATACAAGCCTAGATTTAAATCACAGCGTAAAAAATAATCACATGGAAACAATGGTGAGCATGTAATCAAAAACATGTTGGGAACAGAAAAAAAAAAAGTAACAAAAGAACTTAAAAAAAAAAAGTAGGGGAAATAACTGAAGAAACATCACAAAGGTTTCTGCCTTACACTGTGGCATGCTGGTTACTGTGGCCAGGAAAACTGCTTTACCCCAGGCAATCCATTTTCTGTACATACAGCAAAATCTACTCTCTCCTCTTATTGACTCATGTAAACATCTGGCTCAGTGCTCGGATTATAGGATGTTTGGGGCCACTGGAAGAGATACCTACTTATAAGTCTAATAACTGATTTCAATAAATTCAAATCTGATTTTTTTTCAAGAAAGGGATACAATACATTGGGGGGGGGCAGGAATCAGCATTTCTAGTCTGTATACCACCACGTCAGAAAAAACAAAACAAACAAACAAAAAAAAAACCACACACCAATCCCATCCATATCTACTGGATAGAAGTGAGAGGTGCTTTTCTCAGACTTTACACCAGGAAAAAGAAGTTTTATTTTAAACAGATGTGAGCAAATTAAACCCGATATTTTAAAGTATTTTTAGCGGCATATGATGTCATCTGATTTCATATTTTCTACCCAGGGATAACGTGTATTTTTAAAGTGGTGAAGCCATTTTCCATGCATGTACTTACACATAAGCTACGATAAACACATGGCAGAACGGCATGCTATGTGTTTGGTTGTTTAGTCAAAACCCGGGGAAGGAATGTAGGGCTTGAGTAGGAAATGGAATTAAAGCACGTGAATTGTCTTCTGCTACCATTCAAGGCTGTCATTTCTCGGGGTGGCCTTCATCTATGGTAGGATTTCCTGGTAGGATTCCAGCTGGGTGCAGGACAAGGATTGCTCTGGTTATCCTTAGTCCTACATATCACCTTATGGATACCATGGGAATGGCTTATACCAGTCACTTAATTACTCAAGGCAATGTAGTTTTTAAACAACCAGGCCCTTCCTTCTTACTGGCAGTGTATTTTCAGTGATAATCTGGCACATATTCCGTTGCTGGCACCCAGGTAGTGCTGAGTTTCCCTGGGTCTCAGAACCTCTCCTATCCTTTAGAACTGGCTGATAGGGGGACAAGATGGTCCTAAATTGACCAGAACTTAGTACCTCATGCATTCCTCAGGATAAACTTAAGCAAGCAGCTTATATCCTGGAACATGAGTGTAATCAATAGCTTTGCTCAGACAGTCTCCAAATCTTGTCCCTCGCCTGCAACAGAGATCTGTCCAAAAACCATTTAAGGTTTCCAAGAAGCAACAAAAGCCAATGTTGCTATCAATGCTTCCACTCTCCCCGGATTTTGTTTCGGAAATAGGAAAGAGGCGTTCGGTCATCACTACAGGCATCACTGATGCCTCATCCAGCCGCGTCCCTGCTACCCGCACCATAAGGGATGTTAGGAATAAAGTTACTGTTATCCCAGGGTCTTGGGTACACTGCTGAATTAACCAACTGTCATTTCAGACCCAAATCTCTAGCACCACCCCCTCAGGAGCACAGAACATTCTGGGTAAAAATCCCCCAGCCCTGCCCCTTTACTCCTTGGCTAAGTTCTCCAGGGTGGGCGAGACTTGGAGAGGGGAAGGTTGGGGTTTGAAGACGCAGTGCCAAGGCACAACGCTCTGCCAAAACGCTTCTCAGACAGAACAGTTTCTCAGGACCGGGTCCACCTTCCTTTTCTCCGAGAGTATCTTTTCCCGGTTTTATGCTGGAACCTTGGAATGGTTTGGGGACCAATGAGGTGGCAGCGGTTGATTCATGGATCGCGGTGAGGGGAGATTTCATTTCCAAGGAAGAAGGGGGGTGGGGGCGGGGGGGGGCGGGGAAGGACAGCGAAGCCAGAGGGAGAGGCGAGGGAGAAAGTGGAAAGAGGGGGCCAAAAGTAGGAGGGGAGGAGAGGAGAGAGCCTGCGGGGAAGAGCCGAGGCGGCGGAGGTGAACGCGCGAGGTAAGCAGAGGCAGCAGGTTCGCCGGCGGGGGACACCCGGGAAGGCGGCTGCTGGAGAGGGGCGTGGGCCGGGCCAGGACACCAGGGGGACAGTCCCTGCCGGTCGGGCGGCCCCGCACGGTGGTCGCGTCCCCGGGCTCGGCGCCCCACCGCCCCGGGGTGTCCCCGCCCGCGCGCGCCCGTTGGGGGGCCCGGGGAGCGGCGCCGGCCGCCCGGCCGCATTGTGACGTAGCGGGGCCGCGGCAGCGCCTCCGCCGCCCGCCGGGTCTCCTGCGCCCGCCGCTCTCGCCGTCTGTCCGTCCATCCCTCCCTCCGTCCTTCCGTGCTCCGGTGAGTCCAGGTCCCCCCCCCCCCCCGCGCGGGCGCTGCAGGGGAAGAGAGGGAACGCGGGCGGCCGCGGATGAGCCCGTGCAACTTTGCACCCGGGCGACACCCTGAGGGTTCCCCGGTCCCGGGGCCCCCTTTGTGCCTCGGGTCCCTTCTGCCCCGGGCCGCGCGGTGCCGCTGCCGAGAGCCACTGGGGTAGAGCCGCTGTGGTTAAGCCGGGCAGCTTCACCCCGAGGGACCCAAGTCGCTCCCGCCTCGCGGTCCTCGGCTCCGATGCAGGGGATTGTTCTTTTCATTGGCCCTTGCGCCGCCGGCGTTACGCTTGCTGCTACCTCCGATGGTCCCGGAGGAGGCGGGGATGGGCTGTGCCGAGGCTCCTGGGAGCACTCCAGGAGGAGCGAAGGCTTAGTGATAGCCACACTAGTAACTAGAACAATAACAAACGTGAAGGGGATTCCGGGTGGTGTCGCTGCCCGAGGGGAGACCCCGGCCCATCAGCCCCGCGGCGCCTAGGCTGCCCCGTCCAGCCTCGGCTCCTCCTCCCGGCGCTGTCCGGCGTCCCGGGCTTGTCCAAGTCATAAGGAAGGTTTCTTTCCTGACCCTTTCTGTGGCGGTGACTTTCGTCTGCAGGTGGTAAGTGGGGATGAGGCCAATGTTGGCTATTGTCAAATGCCACGTTTTGTTTATTTCTTTTTTTTTTTTAACAAAAAGAAAAGGGGGAATATTCTGAGCCAGTTCTGGCAGCCATACAGTTTCCACAGGAAATACTAGCATTCTTTGAGGAACACGCTACTGCTTGCAGCAAAGAAAGTCTTCAGGAGACAAAAAGGCAAAGGCATTGTTGCTCATTTCCAATGGGCCGCTAGGAGGGTGGAAACGTGTTGTTTTTTCCTGTGGGAACATTGCTTTCCTTGGGAAAGTTAATTAAGGAAACGTTGCTATCTGTGCCCCCCCTTTTTTTTTTTCACTTGCTGGAGGTAGAGCCCCACTCCTCTTGGTTGTTACTGACAAGTGTCCATCAAAGGGCCCCTAAGAAGAAAGAACCGCCGCAGGACAGTCTCGCCACACACCACGTGCTGTGGAGCCCTGCCAGGGTACAGTTTGCTAAATGAAATAAGGGCTATCTGGGGAGGCTTATGAGGATTACATTTGTGCAGATGTCAGTTCTCCGAGGTGTCAGCTCTAAACACATTATGGTCAGGCATCATTTCGGTGCTGAATCTGCAAGCAGGCAAAAACCTATTTCTCATTATGAAGCAGACATCTCCGTTGGGAATAGATTCAAATCTGTATTTCATTTGTACATATTGAAAAATTTAAAAGTCAAGAGAGCAAGATGTGGGAAGGCGGTATGCTAATGTGTACACACCTGGGAGGCAGTGTCTATTGGCTGATTCTGATGTGTCTTGATATTAAATTACTTTCTGCATAACAAAGTGCAGGGAGACACCTTTAAACTGTCCTTACAATTAGGAGAAAAATGTGTGACATTTGGGGACTGATCACAAAAGTCTCTTTCTAAGGGAGCATTAGCTGAGGATTGCCCATAATAGAACACACATGCGTTCCCAGGTCTAGAATCAGAAAGAAGACGATGGTGCTTCTCCTAAGGGTCATAGAGCATCATTCATGTCAGTAATACAGTAAAAATGGAGGTTTGTAAGAGAGCTTTTATCAATCTGAACGTAACCTTTATTGTCCCTAAGCGTTTCGTGAAGGGACTTTACAAGAGCTGAAGTATCTGAAAACGATACTGCATTCATGAAAGTGATAGGTTCTGTTTGTCCGTGTCCAAAGGGAAGTAACTAAACCGAGTGGATTTTTGTGTGCCACGTCACAGCTTTGCTGAGTCCAGACAGCTGTTTGGTGCAGGTGTACAGTGGAAAGAGAGAATAGAAGCCAAAAAAATCTGCGAGCACTGTTGTTTTGGAAGGACTTGGAGGAACTTCACTGGGCCTGGGAGGAAGGGAACCCACAGAAACATCTAAAACATACAAATGCTCTTTGATATGATCAGAGAAAGCCTGGAGCCATGTTTCTTGCCAGAGTTAAGTTGTTCCTTGTGAAAAGAAGAAATCTCCCAAGTAGCAGGTGCATCATTAGAAACAACACAGGGGACTTTCTCTTTTAAATGCAAAATCTAATTGAAGAGCCACAAGAGGATCGGTGACACTCTCCGAGAAAAAGCCTAGGTTTTGGCAATCTTTCAGGTTACAGATGCGAGTCCCATAAGAGACATATGTGTCTTCAGAGACAAATAATATATGGTGAAAATCAAATAGTTGCTTCTGTGCAACATGAACCCAAATATACTTGTTTACTCTTGCTGTTTGGTATGTAAATCCACTTGCAAAGTACAGTTTCCTGAAATGAATACATCATTTGGGTTTCTTAGCTATGTACTGTGCATTATTTTCCAATTAGATAATGGACTTCACGGTTTGTGGTTGGAAACTTAATTCTTTTATTAAGCCTTTAAAATTAATGATCATAGCTGGACATAGTGATGTATACTTGTCATTCCAACACTTGAGAGGTAGGGGGCAGGAGGATCACTACAAGGTCCAGAGTCACCTGGGATACATAACAATTTCCACGCCAGCTAGGGCTTCACAAGCAGAACTAGTCTCAAGAAGGAAAAAAAAAAAATCTGAATCAGAAATAAAATTAATGACCAAAAGAGTGATTGTTCATTGATGCCTGAGCCCAGCAAAAGTGCTAGTTGACTCTTACATTGTTATTGTATATTCATTTTGGGTATATGTAGAATATAGAAGTTTAAAATGCGGGGGTCAGAGAGATGGCTCAGGGGTTAAGAGCACCAGGTGCTGTTCTCGGAACCCTTGCCAGGTAGTTCGAAGTTGAACTCCAGCTCCTGAGTATTTAGTGCCCTCTTCTGGCTTCTGCCAGCATTTGCACACACATGGCACTCTCACTCACAGAGATAGATACACATAAAGAAAACAATAAAATAAATCACACACCCATACACACATGTTCTCCTCATAAGGAAATTAAAAGCGGAGAATAGGATACCTAAAAATTTAAATAATGATGCAGAACATGAAATAAGACATGTTAGAACTGAGTGCCCAGAAACTAAATAATAACTGTGGAGGAATATGAGGAAAGTAAACGTATCTGTTTAGCTATCTTATCAGTTACCCATTGACTCCATAATTTAGTTGCTTAAAACAACTACTAAAGCTCATGGTTCTGTTGGCCAGCAGTTTGGCCTGGGTTCTGCTAATATAGTTTGGGTTCCTGTAGATAAATAATATCATCAGTCAGCTGGGAGGATGGCCTTGGATCTTGAATAGTCTTTACTACTTGTCTGCCTGGTGTCAGGCTGTTATCAGAGTCCATGGGTGAACTGGGACATGAACCTCTCTTTCTTTAGCAGACTGGTCTGGGTCTCTATACACAACACCCACACCATATTCAGAGAGCAGGGAAAGGGGCAAATGAGCAGCCACCAGTGCAGAAACAGGTGCTGAGTACCTGTTCATGCCATGCTAGCTATTCTCCCACCGGCTTACCAAGTTCAAAGTTCACCCCAGATTTGAGGTGTTCAGGAAGACAACACCTGAGCTGGGAAGGAACTACAAAAAAAAAATCATAGCATAAAAAAAAAAAATCTATGAGACACGTGAGTGTAGTTGATTCTCGGAGGAGCATTCTGCTGCAGACTAACCCATGGACCAGAAATGTGGAGCTTGCGTGCTTATGGCGCACTCAGCACGTGAGTTGAGAACTGCCCACTGCGTCATTGTCTCATAAGAATGGTGTAATGGTGATAAAGGACGTACTCCTATCTTTCTGATGGTGGCAGACTTGGGGGGAGGGGGACTCTGGTGGCAGAATCAGCTGGACATGGCTGGAAGGAGGAGAAGGGTGTGTATGGAAAATAAGAAGCAAGGGACCTATCCAGGGGACTCCAGATTTAGGATTGGGTGACGGATAATAGGGCTAGTGAGAGCACAGGATCAGAATCATCCTGAGATTTAAAACAGCTTAAGCAACCGAAAGAAGGACTGCGCTCTCAGGAGACATGGAGAAATCTGTAAGTGATTCATTGGGGGGTGGGGCGAGGAGAGAAGAATTCAGTCCTACAAAGGTTTATTAAAGGAGGCAGCGTGAAAGCAGAAGTACTTCATAAGCTAGAGTCTGCTGAGAGGGTTAGCTGTTGCTTAGGATTGTACTACCGCGGATAGACAAGTGTCTTTGGGTAAAGCACCAGAAAATCAACGTTCTAGGTTTCCTTACTTTTACACTGAAGTCAGGAGGACCTTGTTCAGGATGGAGACAGCTCTTCTAGGTGTGTGGAGAAAGGAGCCAATCTCTGGCCTTAGGCCTGGCATAGCAGACCCCTTTGGCCTAGCCAGGGTGGCGTGCATGTTCCTGAGCGAAAGCATTGCTTTTCAGCCTCCCCAAAGTGACAGGCCATAGGGAGTCGATAAGTGCATCCTCCAGAACACCGACTCTAGCCTCAGGGCTACTCAAGGGTGGCACAATCAACAGATGCCCACTGCAGAAGAACACTTGACAACTGATTTGGGCCTGGCCACTGGGAAGTAGGCAGGAAGCAACAAGTGAGGCATATTCACAGTGAGCCATGGGTGCACTAATAAAAAGTTAAACCCATGGAGTAGTCGGGTTTTCTCACGGAGAGCAAAGAGAGAAAAGGCGGGCTTGCACAACGCCTCATCTGGATTCCTTCACAAATGTTAGCGGACATTTTACTAGGAAGGAATGGA